>NC_091480.1:8067145-8314645 GCF_036971445.1 Narcine bancroftii
ACAGTAACCATCCCTTCCCTTCTCTTCCCACCTCCATTGTCAGAACTATAAATCTCTGTGGAGTGTGGACTAACGCTGGAACGGGTCAGATTGGTATAGATACATTGCATTGAAGCACTGTTGGAAATATACAAGGGTGATCACTTGAGGAGATAAATTATTGGACCCAAGGAAAGAAAGGATTTCACTGAGGCCATCGGCGTTAACCAAGAGCAGATGCTGGACGAAAACAAAATCTTCTGATTTCACTGTAGGTCAGACAGCTTCTGTGGAGAAAGAAATGGAATTAACATTTCAGTGGAATGACCTGTCAAACAAACTGTAGAAGAGGGGAAGCAGGAAGAATGGAGAGAACAGAGGAAGTGTCTGTCAGAGAGATTCAAGATGACTATAAGATTATAAGATATAGGGACAAAAGTAGGTAATTCAGCCCATCAAGTCCACTCTGCCATTCCATTATGAGCACATCCATTCTACTCAGCCCCAATCCCCTGCTTTCTCCCCATAACCTTCAGAAGTATTCAAATATCCCTGCACAGCTGCCTGTGGTAGCAAATCTCAGGGGTTCGCCACTCACTGGCTAAAGAAATTCCTCCACCTCTCTGTTTTAAATGGGTGCTTTCAATCCTGAGGTTCTGCCCTCTTGTCCTGGACTCCCCCAACCATGGGGAACAACTTTGCCACATCTACTCTGTCCTGGCCTTTCAACATCCAAAATGATCGTATGAGGTCCCCCTCATTCTTCTGAACTCCAAGGAGTCCAACGTTCCTCCAGGAATCATTCTTGTGAATCTTCTTAGAACCTTCTTTCTTAAATTGTCTTTGGTTCTGTCTGACAGAGAGAATTGAAAGCCCGTTCATCACAGCTGATCGAGGAGGAATCTCAGTCGAGGCAGATAAATGAAGTCAGATGGAAAGATAAAGAGAACAAACATTAAACATTGTGAGAAGTCGAACATTGAAGCTGTGAAATCTGAAATGACCAAGGGTGCTGGGAATATTGCACAGAGAGAGAAACGGGGGTAATGCTACCCAAGGATGATATTTAATTTGAACTCACCAGAAGTGGTCAGCTTGGAAACAAGGTCACACACCCTAAATAAGAATTCTCTTTGCAGTTGTGAATGCAGTATTCTGCATCCAACAGATTCAGCACGGCCATCTGACTGGTTGCATCACCATCCAGTACAGAGGTGCCAATGCCCAGGACAGAAAAAGGCAACAGAGAGTTGTGAGCTCGGCCAGCGCCGTCATGGGCATCCGTCTTCACTCCAATAAGGACATCTAGAAGAGGTGGTGCCTCAAGAAAACAGCTCTATCTTCAAGGACGCCCACCATCCAGGCCGTGCCCTCTTCACACTATACCATCAGGGAGGAGGAGGTACAGGAGCCTGAAGACGAATAGGCAACATTTAAAAAACAGGTTCTTCCCCTCCCCCATCAAATTTCTCTTCTTTGCGCAAATTTATTTATTTTTCAACAGTGTATTCACAGATTTTTTAAAAAAAAGACATACAGCACAGTAACAGGCCCTTCCGGCCCATGAGCTCATGCCGCCCACATACCCCAATTAACCCACAGACCCTGATAAGTTTTTGAACAGCAAGAGGAAACTGGAGCTCCCAGAGAAAACCCACGCAGACACGAGGGGTAGGTGCAAACTCCTTACAGACAGCATTGGATTCAAGCGTAACAGCTTTGTGCTTACCGCTGCACTATCCGTGTTCCCGCAAATACAACAAGGTACGTGGCAATACACCTGGACCTGATTCTGATTTTATTGTTTGTTTTTTGCCTTAATCCCATTTCTGCCCATCTTCTCTTCCTCTATTTGAGTGTCCTCCAGGCAGATCAGCTGTGATGTCTCCTTTTTCCCAGGGTGACAACAGCAAGTACCAGAGGATATCCGTTTAAGGTGAATGGAGGAAAGTCCAGGGGAGATGTCACCAGTAGATTTTTTTTTTACTCAGAGAGTGGTTGGTGCCTGGGGATGGTGATGGTGTCCGGTACAATGTGGACATTCAAAAGCCTCTTGGGTACGTGAATGTTAGTAAAATAGAGGCTTACCTTTTTATACTCACGTAAAAGTCGAATGCCCAGTGGTTCTCAACCTTTCTCTTTCACATCCCACTTTAAGTAATCCCTATGCCAGAAGTGCTTTCTGATTAGTAAAGGATTGCTTAAGGTGGTATGTGGGTGGAAAGAAAAAGTTTGAAAACCACTGTTTTAATCGTCCCTCATTGACTCGTTATGTGCACGGTTTCAGAACTCCAAAGGAAATGGGCCAATGACAATTTGTCTCAAGCAAAATTTCAGCAACAATTGAGTGATTCTCAACCTTCCCTTCACACCCACTTACCGCCTTAAGCAATCCCTTACTAATCACAGAGCACCGATGGCATAGAGATTACTTAAAATGGAATGTGAGTATTTGGCATTTTTCTCTGTAGATCTGAGGAAATGAGGAAATGATGAGGAAATCCCAAGGATACAGCCTCCTTACCCCTGAGCATAAAGATCTGCAAAAGGTAGTGGACACAGCCCAGGACATCACAAGAAAAACACACCTCACTTATCAAAAATGTAGACCATTTTTTTAATGTTAAATTTATGGGGTTGACTATTACATGGATACTGGTTTTAACCCTGGTAAGTATCTGTGTCGTTGGAGACATTGGGAGAGCTAATGGGCGGGCGGCCAGGGCCAGGTGGGAAGTGTGCAGTCGATGCATCTGGAGCTGGGGCCGAAGTGAGAGATGAGGGTTGACTTTTACACGCGATGTATGGAAAATACGAGATATTTGGACCAAAAATAGAAGGGGGGGGGTGGAGAAGAGGTTGACATTTACATGATATCAACTTTTACACCAGTATGTTCGTGAGGTAGGGAAGGATTAGATGGTTGTGGAATAGGTTTACACAGGTAGCCACAACATTGTGGGCTGAAGAATCTATACTGTGCTGTAATGTGGATAGTAAGAATCAGGGTTGAGTTAATGAATGTGAGAGAGAGCTTAGGATAGTGGGAAATAAGTGGGGGAATGGGATTATGGGATCCGTGATCTAGCATCTACCACAAATAAAGAACTGCAAACAGATAATGCATGTAAACAAATTGTCTGTGCAATGGAGAAAGAAAAAATATCAACAAAGTGTACAAGTAAAAGTCCTTAAATGAGCCCCTGATTGAGTTTGTCATTGAGGAGTCTGATGGTGGAGGGGCAGCAGCTGTTCCTGAACCTGGTGGGTGCGAGTCTTGTGCCAACGACACCTCCTTCCTGATAGCAGCAGCAAGAACAGAGCATGTACTGGGTGGTGTGGGTCTTTGATGACTGCTGCTACTCTCCAATGGCAGCATTCCACGGAAATGTTCTTGATAGTGAGGTGTGTTTTTCTTGTGATGTCCTGGGCTGTGTCCACTACCTTTTGCAGATCTTTACGCTCAGGGGTAAGGAGGCTGTATCCTTGGGATTTCCTCATCATTTCCTCATTTCCTATGATCTACGGAGAAAAATGCCAAATCTGAAGCCTCTCCCAATAAATTGGGCTGACCAGGTTCAAGTTCAAGTTCATTATATTCCATTGTATAAGTACAACTGAACGATCTTCAGTCCTTGGGTAAAAACATGCTAACATATTTTAAACATTGTAAAGAATGTTTGTGAAGAACATAGCACAGGAACAGGCCCTTCTGCACCAAACAATATATATGCAGTACTGTACATATATTAAAATAATGAAATATTGTTAATTAAGTGGTAGAGTCTCAGAGGGATTGTATGAGCAGTTCATCAGTCATTCAACATTCTCACTGCCTGTGGGAAGAAGCTGTAACTCAGCCTCGTGATTCTGGCTCTGATACTCCTGTATCTCTTCCCCTACGGGAGTAGCTGGAAGATGCTGTGTGCGAGGTGATAGGGACCCTCAACGATTTTGCGATTAGGTCCTGGTAAACATTATGGGGCATCTTTGCTGTACCCTTGAAGCACAATCAATTGCACAAAGACTGAAGTTGCCAAGACTGAAGGCTTGTATTAGCATCCCTGTGTTGGTCGCTCACACTGACCCAGACTTGAACTGGGGGCAGGGTTGTGGCATGACAGCCTTTATTGGGAAGAAAGGGGGAGGAGTCATGAGCCATCCAATGAGAGCAGGGTCAACCAGGAAAGGCCATGACATTTACATGTGGTTTCACCACAACCCTTCCCTGCTTAACTGTATATTTCCAGTGGCTGGGTGACTAAAACTGTGCACGTGGTCCAAGTGCGCTCACCAACTTCTTCTACAGTTGGAACATGGTGTTCTAACACATGTACTTAATGCCCAGTCCAATGTAGGTAAGCATGCAAAGAACCAACTTCCTTTGCTGCCAAATCAAATAAGAAAAATCAAAATGTACTGTCCAGCTCAGATACAGTCTAATTATTGGACAATTTTGTTGTCTCTGCTAGGCTAATACATGACCATTCAGAAGATCAGATGTTGTTGCTCGAGTTTCCAGTGTTCTGCACTGGGACACAATCAATCCACATCACCCTTAGCCTCTGGTTGCATAACCAGCCATGGCAGTGATCGCCCATGATCTGGGTCAGGGCAATTTGATCAGAGTTTAAACTGGGGGATTCACTTTCTCTCAGAGCTGGGTTGGGGCGTGTGGTGGAATGGGATGTGGCAGCAGTGCTGTTAACAAACCACTGTGACCAACAAGATGGACGTGTTTGCCTCAAGGCTATCCTGTGTCAGCCCCATACAACTCAGTCGGGATGGAGCAGAGCTGCACGTAATTGCCCAACTGTGCTCTTTAAACAAACCAATCATCTGGCTCTTGCACAGAGAACATTGGATACATTGGCAGTGTTGGAGCAGGGGAAATTGTTGCTTCAGTCAAGATCTTATCTCTCCCAATTCTGATTTCTTTTTTTTGTTGCTGCTCTGAGCTGAATGTGTTCCCAAAACTCCATGACACAGATGCCTACCCATATAGTTTGTCTTTGCCCTCGAGGGGTTCCTGAAATGATATCAAATGCAAACTTTGCAAAGCAGGTATAAAAAGAGGTTTAGGGAGTTATGTGAAATGCAATGTGAATGTTTACTGTAAATCAAGAGGCAAGGGAGGGCATGAGGGGCAGAGGACAATCAGTGTATAATTCTCCAATCGTTAATGCAGGGATTTATCACAATACAAGCAGGAAGCCTGTAACAAGGCGACATTGTCCAATGAATTGGAAGTGGATGGAGCAAGTTGTATGGCAACCAAATCAGCAGGAGTTATAGTTGAGAGGCAGTGTTAACATAGCGGTTTGCGTGACGCTATTCCAGCGCCAGCAACCAGGGTTCGAATCCGATGCTGTCTGGTTGGACAGATATATGGATGAGAAGAAGATGGAGGGTTATGGGCATTGTGCAGGGAGGTGGGACTAGAAAGGGGTGTTTGGTTCGGTGCGGACTAGAAGGGCCTAATGGCCTGTTTCCGTGCTGTAATTGTTATGTTATGTAAGGAGTTTGTACATTCTACCCATGTCTGGGTGGGCGCTTCAGTTTACTCCCACCCTTCAAAATGTACAAGGTAGATGTGGGGTGGGGGGGGGTTGAGGTTGTAGGTTTAATGGGTGTATTTGGTCGGCACTGGCTCGTGGGCCGGAAAAACCTGTTACCGTGTGGGGCGCCACCGTTAGTGTAGCGGTTTGCGTGACACTATTACAGCGCCAGTGACCGGGGTTCGAATCCCATGCTGTCCGGGGTTCGAATCCCATGCTGTCCGTAAGGAGTTTGTATGTTCCCATCGCATCTGCGTGGGTTTCCTCCGGGTGCTCTGGTTTCCTCCCACCATCCAAAACGTACGGGGGTTGTTGGTTAATTTGGGTGTAATTGGGCGGTGCAGGTTTACATGGCCGGAATCGGCTTCTACCGTGCTGTAAATAAAATTTTAAACATTGAAAAGAATGTGTGAAGAACATAGCACAGGAACAGGCCCTTCTGCACCAAACTCGAAGCTCAAGTTAATCTAAAACTCTGGAGCAACAAACCATCTGCTGGAGAAACTCAGCGGGTCAAGCAGCATCAGTGGAAGAAGAAGAACGTTGCAAGCTTCGTCAAGGTTTGGGGAAGGGATGGGAAGTAGATTTGAATACACAAATAGATGAATGAGATTGGATTGGGATATGTAGGGAAAATGCATAAGTTGAATAAATGTGAGATATAGAATGGTGCAATATAATTTTATTCATCAGTTATATCTAACACCATACAAGTTTTTTAAAAATTCAATCAGACTTTTTCGGATTTATGTTTTTGATGTGGACAGGAAGTTGGTACATTCTTGCATTCTACTCTAAAGTTAAACCTTTCTGGTTAGAAATGGGTAAATTATTGGAACAAATAATCGGGATTAAATTCCCACATGATCCAATGCTATTTTTATTGAGTGATATTAAGAATGCTGAACCCAAGTTGAAAATGAATATGTATCAAAAGAAGTTTGTCCAAATTGCTTTAGCAATAGCAAAAAAAATGTATTGCCATAACTTGGAAGTCTGATACGGATCTGGGTAAAGAAAGATGGCTGCTGAAGTTCAGAGTTGTATACCACTTGAGAAAATTACTTACAATTTAAGAGACAAATATTATATATTTTGGAAGCTATGGAGCCCATATTTACAAAATATGGGTGTTAATATTTAAATGAAGCTCTGACAGTCCCTTTCTCCTTAAGGTCTCAGTATACGAGAAGAAACTTTAAAGTAATAGGTACTTCTGTTGAAGGTCTCTCATCTTTTTCTTCTCTTCTTATTTCTCTTCTTTCTTTTGAGGGGGGATAGAAGGTTTGACCATTTTTCACTCTCCTGCTGATTTTTCTCAACCCACTGAGTTCCTTCAGCAGATTGTTAGTGGTTCCAGATTCCAGCGTCTCGAGTCACCTTTGCATCACTAGTAAATTAAAACTCTGCTGCTTGCAACCGGTTCATATCTCTCTATTCCCTAAATATTCATGTCCTCACATAGAACTCTCTTAAACGCTACTATTGTATCTGCTTCCACCCTACCCCTGGCAGCCCGATCCAGACGCCCACCACTCTCTGTGTTAACCCTTTGGACTCTGGCCATTATTATCCTTTCATAATATATACTCCAAACTGAGTCTGTGGGTAAACTACAGTGCGAAATTCAGTACAAATCAGCTGGTGGTCAGTATAAAACCAGTCCTAGAAAACTGGGACATGGAGTATTTGCACTTGCTGGTAGTAAGAAGTTTCAGGGGCTACCAACAACCGGGTTGGTAGTCTCTGAAAACCAAAGGTAAAGGTAAAGGCTCCATTATTATCACATAATACTACATTTAGAATGTAGTATACATGAAGTTCTTTAATTTTTGTCTACCATAAGGCAGACAGAAAGTCGCGACCTTGTCCAGCGCCCCTCACAGAAACCTACTGCACCTGGTGTTCCTTGGCAGACTCCCCTCCAAGTACGGCCAGTCCTGAGCCTGCTTAGCTCCGAGATCAACCAATCTCAGGCGTATTCAGGCTATCATACTTCAGCACTGGGCCACAGAGTCCAAGGTCACACATCTCCTTTAAACTTTACTGCCACCCCCTTTGAATTATATGCACGGTCATATGAGGGTAAGATTTTTACCCTTGGAAAAAAAATCTCCCAAAATATTGCAATAAAATTACATTTAAAATTTTTAAAAATTAATACAAAAAAGAAAGTGAGGTAATGTCTGTGGTTCATTGTCCATTCAGGAATCTGATGGCGGAGGGGAAGAAGCAGTCTCTGTACCATTGGGTGTTCATCTTCATGCTCCTATACCTCCTTCCCGATGGGAGCAGTGTGAAGAGGACATGGTGGGAGCTCTTGAGGATAGAGGTCAATTTTTTTAAGACACTGATGCTTGTGATGGGACTGGCTGAGTTCTCAACTCTCTATCGATTTTTCTTGTCCTGTACATTGGCCTACAAGACAGTGGTGTAACCAGTCAGAATGCTCTCCAAGGTACAGTTGTAGAAATTTGCAAGTGTCTTTGGTGGCGTACCGAATCTCCTCAAACTCCACAAAGTGAAGCCGCTGGCAGGCCTTCTTCATGATGGCATCGACATGGAAGCCCCAGAACAGATCCTCAGAGACACCCCAGGAACCTGAACCTCTTCACCCTTTCCACTGCTGACTCCTTGATGAGGACCGGTTCATGTTCGCCCAAGTTCCCCCTTCCAAAGTCCACAATCAGCTCCTTGATTTTGCTAATGTTGAGTGCAGGGTTGTTGTTGTGGCACCAGTCAACCAGCTGATCTACCTCCCTCCTGAATGCTACCCATTGCCATCTGTGATTCTTCTGACCACGGTGGTATCATCAAAATTGGCTGTCATCGGCTGTCGCTGTGACGAATGCATAAGAATGTACGGGTGGATTAATGTTAGCTGCATCTTGGCTGGCAAGTGCTTCATTCTCTTAAGAGATTACAGCTCGAGGAAGCATGTCACTTTGCACTCCCCACACTGCAATTTCTCATGTCCATCTGAAAGAAGTGGGGTAGCAGTTTAACACCCTTTATGACAAATGCTGACAGTTGTCCACTGGAGACCATGTCAGGCATTCTCAGAACCAGAATTATTGTTTATTGTCATGAGAATGTGCCACCAAATTTGTTGTTTTGCAGCCGTAGTGTGGTGTAAAATTACAATGAAGTTACAATTACGTAAATATAAGATTTAAAAATATAAAAGAGAAAAAGTGAGGTAGGGTCCAGGGGTTCATTGTTCGCTCAGAAGTCTGTAATGTTGAGTGTGTGCCTTCCTTCCTGATGGCAGCAGTGTGAAGTGGACATGGTCTGGGTGGTGTGGATCCTTGAGGATAGAGGCTGCTTTCTTGAGACACCGCCTATTAAAGATGTCCTCGATGGATTGAAGACCGATGCCTGTGATGGCGCTGGCTGAGTCCACAACTCTGTAGCCTGCTCCCATCCTATGCATTGGCACCTCCATACACGGCAATGCTGCAACCGGTCAGAATGCTCTCCTCTCCTCCCCTCTAATTCTGCCCTCTCTGCGAATGGGGTTCGAACATCTCCTTTTCTCAGTGGAAAATACTTTACCACGGGAACCACCCACCAAGCTCAGCGCACACCCAGGACTTCACAACTCAACCCGCTTAGAAGCAGCACCATGATACCCTGGTTTATTTAACGGGTAATATTTTTATATCCGTTATTTGCCACAACAATTCATTTTTAAACTGACGTGTTAATGCAATCTATTATGAAGCTGTAACATGGTGAATTAAATCCTTAGCAAATTTTAATGCTGCCCTTGAAGGTTTTGGCATTTAAAATGTTCCTTGATTTTCTCATGACATGAATTGTTGACTAATCTATTGTGTGTATTGAATCGTCTTTTAAGAGCAGAAGTGAAATTACTTGCGTGGAGAACCTTTCAAGATGTGTCAACTCAAGTTTATTGTCACCTGATTGCACAAATACAACCTGACGCAGCAGCGTTCTCCGGTCCTCAGTGCAAAAAAAAAGCAGAAACATTGCCAGACATATAGACAAAGAGTACATATGCAGGACAAGTAGTCATCGAGACAAACAAGTAAATCCATATTGTTTATGAATATGGAAGTCTCAGATGGTTAGTGTGAGCAGTACCGTGGCTTTTTCCCCTCTGCCATCATGTTTCTGAACAGACAATGAACCACAGACACTACCTTAGTCCCTCTTTTTGTTCACTAATTTATTTATGTTTAAATGTAATTTTATTTCAGTATTTGCATTGCAATGTTCCTTTGGTTCAACATTCTCACAGCCTGGTGGGGCTGGCTCTGATTCTCCTCTATCTCTTTCCCGACGGGAGCAGCTGAAAGATCCTGTGTACGGGGAGGAAGGGATCCTTGAGGATTTTGCGCTCCCTCTTCGGACAATGATCCTGGTAGATCACGTCAATGGGAGGGGAGGGAAACTCCAGTAATCCTCTCTGCCACTCTTATGGTCCTGTGGACTGATCTCCAATCCATTTCTCTGCAGCAACTGTACCACACATTGATGCAGCCGGCCAAGGTACTCTTGATAGAGCTCTTGCATAATGGTGGCTGGTAGCCTTGCCCACTTCTGTCTTTAAACCTGGGTCACTGGTGCTGTAAGAGCATAGTACTACCCGCTACACTAGCCATGTTACCCTTGTGTGAATAACCAAAAGAACTCAATTCTCAATGTACAGATTCAGGACCAAATGCAGGCAATTGCGACTGATCCAGATTGCGAACTTGGTTGGCGTGGAAGAGTTGGCCCAAAGCCCCTGTTTCCTGATGTTAAATTCCAAGACTCAGCTTCCAGATCAGCAGGAAACTTTCAGTCAGATCATGTCGATAATTCTCCTATTTATGGAAGAATGTTCATGCATCAGAAGAAGGTCAGTGATGGTTTGTTGGATTAAAATATTGAGTAGGTTTTTTTTTCAGACACATAGCACAGTAAGACGCCCTTCTGGCCCATGGGCCCGTGGCGCCCAATTACACCAATTAACCCACAACCCTCATGCATTTTGAAAACCGGAAGAAACCCTTGCAGACACGGGGAGAACATATGAACCAGATTTGAACCCAGGTCGCTAGCGCTGTAATAGTGTCGCGCTAACCACTGCACTAACCATGCCACCAGTTACTTTTTGATCAAACATTGGACATTTAGCAGCATAGACCAGCAGATGACAGGTGGATCCAGGCTGGAGAGGAAAACCACTGGAAGCCACATAGGACAAGATGGCGGTGGAGACAATTTGGTGTGGGAGTGGCGGGCTGTGGGCTGCTGGTGACTGCGGCCAAGGGATTCACAGCAGGCAGTGGACTGCTAGAGATTGGCTGAACGGGTACCAGTTATCGGAACCGGGATGTGAGGAGGTGCCGAGGGCATTGAAGGGTTCCTGCTCATGTTGGGAGGTTCGGAGCTGGAGCTTGGGTTGCTGATGGTTTGGACGGGAACTGCTGGAGGTGAATCCACGTACATGGTAACTCTGGTGGGGGGGACGGACTCTATTTTGCTTCTGGTTTCTCTGACTGTAAGAGGCGCTTCAGGAAATTTCTGCTGACGGAAAACGAAAACAAATTTTGTGTAATATTGCACTGTCTTTATTACCTGACAACAAAGGAATCTTGAATCTAGAAGTCTGGGCGATCACATGGTTGTAGAGTTCGCGAGCATGGGGGCTCTCACAGAACGTTGGCACTGATAACTGACGAAACAAAATTAAAAGGAAGCTTAAAAAAGTTAATATTCATTTTGAACAGAGGTTAATATTTTATTTGACCAGAAGATTAAATATAAAGTCAGGTATCACCTTTATGCACTCCTCATTAACATCAACTATTCCACATCATGGAGTCAACAGCTCGTGTAGAATCCAAGAAAATATTTCACTCCATTGCCATCTTGTAGGAAACCGGAGCTCCCAGAGGAAAACCACGCAGGTCATAGGGAGAACACACAAGCTCCTTCCTTATGGATTCCAACCCTGGGTCACTAGCACTATCAGTGGGTTGCACTAACCGTGCCTCCAACACCTATCCAATTCGTGCATGGGGTCGCTCTTTTTTTAAGTTTGCTTTGGGCTGTGTAGTGAAGGCAGTGACACATGAAATGGCCCTTGGGCAGAGGGCATTAAATCCAGTCAACTCCATCTCGTTGCTAAGGTTGGGTGTGTAGGTGGAACACCAACGTCACTGGTGGGCACGTGGTTATCAACACACTATCAAGAGACCAGGGACTCGACTGATCACAGAGCACTAACCTGGTTGGCATGGAGATAAATGTCCTGGCTTTAATTTTCAGTAGTCTGGCGAAGTTAAATTTTAAAATTTAGACTTGTAGTACGGTAACAAGCCCTTTCAGCCCACAAGCCTGTGACAGCCAATTAACCTGCCAACCCCTGTAAGTTTTGAAGGGTCAGAGGAAACCCACGCAGGCATGAGGAGAATGTACAAACTCCTCACAGACAACGCGGGTTTCAGGCCTGGGTCGCTGGCGCTGTAATAGCGTCACACTAACCACTACACTTACTATGCCATCCGTTCTCCCTGGTATTACTGCAAGTGGTCTCTTGATGAGAGTGTCTCTGAGGGAGCCGGAAGAATTGGACTGTAGTGTGATGTTTTACCATTTCTGCTGAATTGCTCAAATACGTTTCTCCTTACCAATCGATAAAGAGACGTTAGGAAACAACAGAATTTTTCCTTCTTGGTCACAAGCAGTAAACATATAAAATAGAGGCACATGTGAGTTGTCATCGAATTCTGACGTTGGTTTCCTCTGTGTCAGCACCGTGGTTACTGGGCAGAGACATGTTCAAGATTCCTTTATTGTCACCGGACATTCTGTAAATAAACAGCATTCTCCATGACCGTGTGGGTTTCCTCTCATGTTCCAGAGACAAACGGGGGTTAATTGGTCAAATGGGTGTTACCGTGCTCTATGTTTAAATTTAAATTTGAATTAAAAATTTGACACCTTTTCCTTGCCAGAAAACCGCTAGCCTTCTGGCCCACACCAATAGGAGAAAGAGAAGCAAAAGGGACAGTGGTTGCCCGTGGATTCGCCTCCTGCACTCCTGTGACCTCTGCAGGAGCCTCCTGTCCATGTCAGCGGTGAACCTGAGGCCATGGTTTCCAACCCCCCACCGATACAACCAGAAAGATGTCAGCACCCAAAGCCCTAAGGGAGCCTTTCTCACCGTAAACACCCTTCGTCCTTACTGACTGCTCTTAGAAGGTAACACTACTGATGCTTCAGTATTCTAAGCAATCCCTTACTAATCACAGAGCATCGATGGCATAGGGATAACTTAAAGTGGGATGTGAGTGGAAAGAAAATGGTTGAGAACCACTATTCTAGAGTCTACTACAGACACTAGTCTTCTCCTGCCCTGAAGGATAACACAACACTGGAAACCAGGACACCCACGGAACAGTGTGGTCAGTTTTGGTGACGTGAATTGTATGACTACAGTGTATCAGGATTCTCCTTAAAACAAGATCAAGGAGTCTTAATATCAGAAATAACTTCTTCGAGGGGATTCGAGAGGGTACTAAGGGCAGAAAGGGTTCCCGGTGGGCTTCGGGCGCTGAAGACTTCCAGATTGTGTTGGAGGTTAGGATCTGGAGCTTGGGTGGCCGACGAATCCGGCTGCAGAGCCGCAGGAACACTGGAGGCGAATCCACGGACAATCGATGACTCTGAAGGGATTCTCTTTTGCTTCTCTTTCTCTCTTGCTGTCAGGGGCACCAGGTAATACTCATGTCAACTCTTTGTCTGCCTTATGGCAGGCAATAGTTTAAATCTATCATGTTACATGACAAAATAAAGGAACCTTGGAAAAATGTTTCAAGTGGGTCTGTCTTTGAAACGTTTACTGTTGAAAAAAAAACATCAATAAAGGATGTGGTTCCACCAAATCCATCCCACAGAAGCAAGTCAAACCCTTGGTCTCTTTTGATGACAGTCATTGATATGGCGTCATTCCGAACTAAATATCACCAGCCTCCATAAGTGGTGCTCCTTCACTGAGTGGCGATACACGATCTGTAATTAAAGGCACTGTGCTTCAGTTGATGAGAAAGGGAGCAATGATCTGGCCACTTCCTGTTCTTTTCCAACACGCAGGGCTTCAGATGTAGAGAGGACGTTATCAGCGGCTCATGCTATGCTCAGATGGGAGTTTGGAAGTGTGGACGTGACAGGGAACGGGCCAGCCAATCTGTGCACAGCAAGATCCCACAAAGAATGATCAGACAATGGTCAATCTGTCTTGTCACATCAGTTAAGGGACAGAACTCAGGTCGGGACATCAGGACTTGTTCAAAGTAATTAGTGTCCAACTTGTCAGGGAGGATGAGAACTTGGCTTACGGTTTTGCCTGAAAGTCAGTGCCTTCACTCAATACTGCAGTTCAGTTCCATAGATCATCTGAGCACAGAAAGAGGCCCAAGGTCCATTACATCAACATTGGCTCCATGAAAGAATTCCCCAATAAGTTCCATGTATCTCACTCTTTTCCCGTGGTCCTGATACATTTACCTTTCAAATACTGATGCTGGCATTCTTCCGATAATTGTTATTGAATCTGATAAACATGAGTCCCTTTCCTTTCACGATTCCACTGGTATGCTGCTGCCAAGATCCACATTTATGTCGCAAACAGACTGACTTCTTGTGCTCTTCCAGGAAGTGGTGGAGTTAAGCCTGTTGCTGTCGTAAGTAAGGCATACTGAGGACAGATTGAAAACATGAGTGAACCATGAATGTTTTTATAACAAGGTGGTAGTTTTATTAAAGTTACTAATTTAAATCTATTTAAATCGCTGAATTTAAATTTTTGTGCTGAAGAGTTGAGGAGCAGTGCATCACATTCCTCTGGACAGCTGAAACCCAACTGCATGAACATTGATTTAGGAAATCCCCACCTCCACTATTTCCAGCTCAACCTTCCCTCCCTAACCCTTCCCCCTCCCCAACCCTTCCCCCTCCCCAATGTTCTCTCTCCCAACCTGTCTCTCCACCCAACTTCTCTCCAATATCTTCCCTAGCTTCTTTCCCTTTTCAGATACTCATTCTTCGTACCTCAATCTTGACCCAAAACATTGACTAACCTTTTCTACCCATGGAAGCTGGCCTGACCCGCTAAGTTCCTCCAGCTTCTCCTTGATCTGAATTCTTGTGGTTTTCTTTGTTTAAATTCATGCCTCCGGGTTATTACTTCAGTCCTCTGTAACAATGCCTGGTTTGTGATGTTAATGACAAAACATCTACCACCGTCTTGTCCCAACATCCTAGGCTCAAGGACAAAACAAGAGTTTCCATTTCTATAGCGCCACTCCCAACCTTATGATGCATTACTAACCCAGAATGCTGCTTTGGAAGAGTGGACATTGCAGGGAATGGGCTAGCCAATGTGGACATAGCAAGATCCCACAAAGAGCATCAGGTAATGGTCATTCTGTCTTGTCACATTAGTTAAGGGACAGAATTTGGCCGGGACATCAGGACTTGTTCAAAGTAATTAGTGTCCAACTTGTCAGGGAGGATGAGAACTTGGCTTACGGTTTTGCCTGAAAGTCAGTGCCTTCACTCAATACTGCAGTTCAGTTCCATAGATCATCTGAGCACAAAAAGAGGCCCAAGGTCCATTACGTCTACATTGGCTCCATGAAACAATTCCCCAATTGACACCACACATCTTGCTCTATTCCCATTGTCCTGATATGTTTACCTTGCAAATACTGACATGGGTATTCTTCCAAACGTTATTGTTGAATCCGATGTCTCCTCCATGTCAGACATCGTAGTCCACGTCTCAACTAAGGTGTGGTTAGTGTAGCACTAGTGCAATGGTATTACTGCACTAGCGACCAGGATCAAATCCGGCGCTGTCTGTAAGGAGTTTGTACATTCTCCCTGTGTCTGAGTGGGTTTCCTCCAGGTGCTCCAGTTTCCTCCCACTGTTCAAAACATGCGGGTGGGATTCTAAGTTCATTGGGGTATTTGGGCAACACAGGCTCCAGAGCTGGAAGGGCCTGTTACCATGCCTCATGTCTAAATTTCAAGTTTTAAAATCTCTCTCAGGAAGTGAGTACAGTTGACCCCTTCCCTGGTGCACAGAGAGAAAGAGCCTTGAATTTAACATTCCCAAAACAAACCAATCCATGTACCAACCCCACTTTCCCAGGTCCACAGCGAGAATCCGGACAATGGAGACTTGGCGGATGTTGAAAGTCACCATGATCTCAATGTTGAAGCATTTCCCATGATTCCTACTGTCATTGTACTGGTTAAATAGAAGGTAGGATGGAGGGAAGGAGAGATGTGAGTGGTAGATGGAGTGAGGGAAGGAGGTACAGAGGGAGGCTAAGGTGGAATGATGGGAGGGAGAGATGAATGAAGGGGTGGAAGGAGAGATGAGGTTTGGATGGATGGAAGGATATAAGGAATGGATAGGGGAGGAGAAATTGGTGGGGAAGAAGGAAGGAATGGAGGGATAAATGGAGATAATGAATAGGGATAGAGGATGGATGGGAATGGATAGGGGAGGAGAAATTGGTGGGGAAGAAGGAAGGAATGGAGGGATAAATGGAGATAATGAATAGGGATAGAGGATGGATGGGTGGAGAGATGGACATGATCATTTACCTTCCTTGTAAGACCTCATCTCCCCCAGTGTAATGCTGTTGTGAAATACATTTGTTTTCATTTTGTTTACTCCCTTTTGGACTAAGAAATATCAGTAACTGAGGAAAAAAATAGCAAATTATTTACTTTCCAAAAAGCATTCTGAGTCGATTATTTGACCTTCCTGGGGGCAGCACAGTTGGGAAGCAGTTATCGCAACACCTTTATAGTGCCAGCAATCGGGATCGGGGTTCGAATCCCCGTGCTGTCTGTAAGGAACTTGTACGTTCTCCCTGTGTCTGCGTGGGTTTTCCCCGGAGGGTTCCAGTATCCTCCCAGTTCAAAACGTATCGGGGGTGTAGGTCAATTGGGTGGCACAAACCTGTGGGCCAAAAGGGCCTGTTACCATGCTGTATGTCTAAAGTTAAATTTAAATGTACGTTTAATTTGTTTTATATTCTGTTCATTATATTAAGTGCTTATCCTCTGGAGAGACTCCACTTGAGTTCCTCTGGCAGATTGCTTTTTGCTCTGGATTCCATCATTTGCAGTCACTTAGGTCTCTTATGTGCTTAATTAGGCTTATTATTGGAAGATGTTTTTTTAAAAGCAATTTCCTTACTTTTACTTCCTCTAGTTCTGACACTCTTCCACACGGTTTTATGCTATCTTCTTTCCAGGGAAAGTCTTCTGGTCATGGATGGACAGAGTGGTCTGCAATAAAGATTCCGTGATTCTAAGGCTTATACAGACCAAGCTTCTGTTTGCTGTGGTTCTGAGATCAAAGGGAGCTGAGGTTATCCAGTAAGGGTACGTTCTGTGCAATGTACCATTTTTCTACAAGCAGCTGCCAATTCCCTTCGACTTCATAACATTTAAATCATTGCAATCAGTTCTGCCTTTTTAGTGATTTATTTCAAGACACCTAACTTTCAATCAGCCAGTGTGATGAACACTTGTTTGACCTGTACCAGAACCACTCAGTGGACAACTATTTGAAAAATACAGAATTTTTGAAGTTAATTAGATCCAAACCTTTCTTAATAAAGTACACTGGTATGCTCGTTTTACTAAGATGAAAGATTTACTAAAGTTGGAAAATTCCGAACAGCGTAAACACTGCCTTGGATATGCCACAGTAGTGAATGTCCAGAAGGTAATGATTTAACACAATAATCGTTGTCACCTGGGACAAATCATACAGAGTGATTCAGTCCAACAATTAACTGTGTAAAATGTTTAAAAAACTGCAACACCTGATTTTAATTCTGTGCAGTTTGCAAATGAAGTACTTAACACAAAACTTGTTTCCTAGAAGTTGGATAAAGGTTTGAATTTCTGGACTACTTTTCACATCCTTGCCAAACTTCCACAGTTCTTTTTAGCAAATGCAGTTCCTGCAGTATCAGTGGGAGAACAAGGATGGTTGACCTTGCCGGCTTGAACCCTTCATGAAGTTCCTGCAGCCACTGTTACAACTGTTAATCAAAGCATCAGGAATCTTGCGCTCAAATGAGATATGACCATCATCTGTTTGGCATAGTTCCCCCCTTCCAATAAACTTTCACCCCCCCTTGCTCATCAAGAATTTATCCACCTCTACTTTTAAAATATTCAAAGGCCTTTCTTCCAACGCCCTTTGAATGGAGAATTCCAAAGACTGATGACCCTTTCATTTGAGACCCTGTCTCAAATGGGAACCCCTAATTTTTAACGGAGACCCCCAGTTTTAGATTGTCATCAGGATGAAGGTATCCTCTCCACATCCACCTTGTTGAGACCTATCAGGGTCTTACAGGTTTCATTCAAATCCACTCATGGCTCTTCTTAAATTATATGGGTGCAAACCTAATCGCTTCATGCTCTCCTTGTAAGGTAGTTTTCCCACTCCAGGACTTCCAGAGTCCCATTTTCCCCCATGTCTCTTTAAACCTTTCCTTAGATGCCTGCTAAACACAGGTATAACAATGTTGTGCTATCTGTTTCATTGACTGTGCCACAGAATGCAAATTCTGCTTTCGGACTCACGAGGGACAGCAAACGCTGGAATCTGGAGCAAAACGCATTCTGCCGGAGCAACTCAGAGGGTCAAACAGCATCTGTGGGAGAAAAAAAAAAATTGTCATCGTTTTGGGCCCAAAGCCTTCATCAAGACTTTGTTTGGCTGCAAATTCTGTGGGGTTGAATACTTGGTTTCCATTGAGTGACGTTTCTGGGAATTCTCCAAGTGTGCTCAAATCAAAACAGAGACTATAGAGATGAAAGCTCTCGTTGGAACACAAACATGCATCAGCGGGTCAGCAAACCACAAACCTTCCCCACTGCGTCCATCAGCGAAGCCTCACGACGTGTCTCTGACTTTCCTCCAGGATCTGGACACATCCACGTTCTGCTATTGCAAAATCCCAGACTACTTCTCTCTGCTCCCTTCAGGCAGAATGTACAGAAACCTGAAAACCAATTTTGATTTATTGTCAGAGTACATACGTGATATCACATAAAATTATTTTTCCTGTGGGCCAGGCAGAATTTCTACTTATTGGCTGTGAAAAAGAACTGTACTCACGAAAAGATACGTGTACAAAAGGAAGGAATGTGAACAAGAAGGAAGAGCAAATAAACTTTTGCAAAACATAAACTAAATATTAAATAAATGTGCAAAGTTAAGAGTCCTTAAATGAGTCCCTGATTGAGTTTGTCATTGAGGAGTCTGATGGAGGAGGGGGAGCAGTTGTTCCATGAACCTGGTGGTGCAAGTCTTGTGGCACCGAGACCTCTTTCCTGATGGCAGCAGCAAGAACAGAGCGTGTGCTGGGTGGTGTGGGTCTTTGATGATTGCTGCTGCTCTCCGACGGCAGCGTTCCCCGTAGATGTTCTTGATGGTGGGGAGGGTTTTGCCTGTAATATCCTGGGCTGTGTCCTCTACCTTTTGAACTGCTTTCTGCTCAGAAGTATTGCTCTCCCCACATCAGCCTGTTGTGCAGCCAGTCGACATACTTTCCTCTACAAATATGCAGAAGTTTGCCAAGGTTTTCGATGTCATACCAAATATCCGCAAACTCCTGAGGAAGTAGAGGCACTGACGTGATTTCTTCATGATGACATTCATGTGTGGAGTCCAGGAAAGATCCTCCGAGATAGTGACTCCCAGGAATTTAAATGTGCTCACCCTCTCCACCTCGGGTCCCCCAACAATCATTCATCTCATGTCTTCAATAATCAGCTCCTTGATTTTGATGACATTGAGGTGGACAGCAAGGGCCTGTTACTATGTTGTATGTCTAAATTAAAATAAATCTCACCTTAGGCATTTCTTCAAATGTACTATATATGCGAGGAATATTTGAAGATTTCTTTTCACCTAAACCATAGAGGTAGAGGTCTGGAACTCACTGACTGAAAGGGTAGTGGGCACTGAGCATGTCCGATATACACAGCAAGATAAAGGTCCGTGAAATGAGAGCTGGGAAATGAGATTAACCTCCATGTCTCTACTTTTGGCTAGAATGAGCATGTTGGGCCACATGGTCTCACACATTTCTAAGATTCACAGTAATTTATGTATAGTTGACATTTGGGTCTCAAGGATAATGTGTTATTTCACCACAATATTCTACCCCATAGTTTGAAGGATATTTTATTTCCTACCATTATCAGATTCCTGAACGAACCTCCCGCTGATAAACTGATGTTGCTCTTGCTCTGTTCTAACTAATCACCCTCTGTAACCATGTAACCCTCCACTCTCCACGGGGTTTTTAATCAGTGTACTAGGTCTGAGTGCGGAGCTGGATTGCTTGCAAAATAAACTTTCTCACTATACCCAGGCGCACATGTCAGTGAATTTGAACGTGAAGGTCAATGTAAATTAGTGCATTACAATTTCCCATCGGCAAGCATCTGCAGAAATACTGGCCTTCCACCCAAATGCGACAGGCGTTGGTATCCGAGGATGTGTGAATCGCTGTATCAATGCCAGGTTCTTTGTATCACATCATTCCATTCACCCTTATCTGGTTTGGGGAAAAAAACCACAGGCTTCTGGGGAAAATTTAATTTAATTCCCTAAAGCAAAACTGAAAGCACCAAAAGGTATTCTAAAAGAGACAGATATTGATTAAATGGAAATATTATGACTTTAGGAGATGAATAGATGGAAATGAAAGAACAAAATTCAATTTCGGAAATCTTAGAATTACTTTTATATAATGCCATTACAATTTATTGATTGATGGATGTAAATTAAAATTAATTGAATTTGCCTCATTCTAATCTCCATTAGTGGAAGGTTACGACCACGCTCCTTTCTCCACGTTTCGGCACTTTTCCCAAGGTCTGAGAACTCCTTCTGAGTAAGTATCTCACCTCTTCTTGTTTATGGCTGGCTGTATGATGATCTCTTGGGGATACAGTACCTGAGGGGTGTTGGCAGGTCACTCTTCCAGTTGACTTCACCGTGGTCTTGTGAATTTATCAGCTGAAGCCCACAATTGGGCTGCTCCTCAGTGGGCAGTCATTTGGTTGGTGGACCAATATATTTGTAAGTCAAGTACAACCTGATGAAACAGCATTCTCTGGTCCTCAGTGGAAAACACGCAGACACACAACCAGACACAATACATGTGCAGACAAACAATACAGATGCAGGACAAGTATTTTATCTACACTAAAATAAATAAGTACCGTTTCATGAACATGCGTGTCTCGGATGGTTAGCGCAAGCAGTTCCTTTGGTCACTCAGCATTTTCACAAACAATGGAGGAGGAATCTAGACCCACAAAAGGTGTTAATTGGATGTTGTAAGGGACAAGGTAAGTGTTTATCATGTTTGTGTGAAAGGAGACAGAATGGGGAGACAGAAATAGGGAAAGGCAATGGGGGGAATTTGGAGACTTTGTGAGATTTCTTGTTTCTGGCTTATTCGGCTTATTCCTTGAAGAAGGGCTCAGGCCCCAAACGTTGGAAATATATCTTTGTCTCCTATAGGCGCTGAAAATACCGGCTGAATTCCTCCAGCATTTCTATGTGTTTTTACTACAATTACAGCGTCTACAGACTTTTCACTGTTTCCTATCTATGACCAATGGTAAGTGTGGCAGTCTTCATATACCTCCTTCGCAGGGGCACCCTTTAAGTGCTTCAGATGAAAGCGTTTGACATGAGATGTTAGCTCTCTTTCTCTCTCCACAGATGCTGCCTTACCTTCCTCACTTTTCAAACATTTCCCACCTTTACGCAGTAAAGGGGAGGGCATTGAAGAATGCAGAGGAACAGACGGATCTTGGAATAATGGTTCATCATTCTTTGAAAGTGGAATCTCATGTGAATAGAGTGGTAAAGAAGGCTTTTGGTATGCTGGCCTTTATAAATCAAAGCATAGATTATAGGAGCTGGGAGGTGATGTTGAGACTGTTCAAGGCATTGATGAGGCCACATTTAGAATATTGAGTGCAGTTCTGGTCACCAAATTATAGGAAGGATATCAATAAGGTAGAGAGGGTGCAGAGAAGATTTACTAAAATTATGCCTGGATTGCAGTATCGAGAATACAAAGAAAGTTTGAGTAGACTGGGTCTTTATTCATTGGAGTGTAGAAAGTTGAGAGGGGATTTGATAAGATATTTAAAATTATGAGGGGGATTGATAGATTAGATGTGAATAGGCTCTTTTCCTTGAGGGTAGGAAATATTGGAAGGAGGGATCATAAGGGTTAGGGGAAAAAGTTTAGAAGTAACATGAGAGGGAGCTGCTTCACTCAGAGAGTGGTGGCTGAGTGGAATGAACTTCCGGAAGAGGTGGCTGCAGCAGGGTCACTTTTGTCATTTAAGATAAATGCATGGATGTGAGGGGATTGGAGGGTTATGGGCAGGGAGCAGGTAAGTGGGACTAGAGGAGATCACTTAAATCGGGGCGGACTAGAGGGACCGAGAATGGCCTGTTTCCGTACTGTAATTGTTAAATGGTTTAATTTGAGGATCTGTAGCTTTTTACCCCCTGAGATTGGTGATTAGCCTAGTTCTCCTGAGAGATTAATTGTCTCATGGGTAAACTAATCTGGAATGGCAAAGTGAACTCTGGCGAGTGGGAAGTGATGCATTATGGGAAGTTAAACCAGGGCTGGTTAAACATCATGAATTACAGGGAATGGGCACTGCAGAACAGAGGGAACTTGGAGCACAAGGACATAGTCCCCTAAAAATGGCAAAACAGGTGTGAGAATTCTCTCATCACTTTGTCTATTTTTTAATTTTTAATTTAGACATATAGCACAGTAACAGGCCATTTCGACCCACGTATCCATACTGCCCAATTTACACCCTATTAACCTACACCCCTGATACATTTAGAACGGTGGGGGGAAACCAAAGCCCCCCCTCCCACCCCCTGGAGGAAACCTAGACAGATACAAGGAGAATGTACAAACTCCTTACAGACAGTGTCCAGTCCTGATCACTGGTGCTTTAAAGGCATTGCGCTAACCACTACACCAACCCTGCTCTTCCTTTCCCCCCCCACCCTGGGAAACACAAAGGGCAAACTGAATAACAGCTGTGTCTGTTGTACACGTGCACAGAAAGAAAAATGCTCAGGGCAATTTTAAAAGAGGCACAGGACTATTGAAAGCCCACCTCATTCAATTGCAAGGGCAAGGGGTTAATGATTCCATAAGATTTATTGCTGCCTATACCCTGCTGTAAGCTGGAATTTTGGAAATTGCTTTCGGGCTGCTTGCCAGCGTACCAGATAGGGGAAGAATTTATTGTTCCCTTGTTGAGTGCAATGGGTAATGAACCAGGGTTTCCCATTGAACTCTCATTTGCCATTACAATTTTTATCTGAATAAACAAAAGATATCCTTCTTAAGAAAAATGATGCTCTTTCCTGCGATATTGTGATGTGGATTATATTTTTTTAAAAGGATTCCCTATTCTTTACCGAAAGATTGAGCAATTCGCATGGCCAGCACCAAGTGCAGTGGGAGCATTCTCAGGCATGGTCTACCCCCAATGAGTTATTGTGCCCCCTCACCTGCAGCACTAGCGTCCACATGATAGAAGCAGCGCGTTTGTTATGTCAGAGGGAGGGGGGAAGTGTGACGGCAGCGCACGGAGGAGGTTCAAGGCAGGTAGGCACCACTCTCCCCCACCTCCCTCGCTGAACACCAGATTGCACCCCCCTCACCCCACGGTTACTCTAATGCCTCCCAATTCGACTTGTTCCGATGCCAACCCTGCCAATTTGGGAGAGTGATAGAGGAATAGGGTGTGGGCTCATCGACAATGTTCCCTCTAATTTTTAGTAGGCAGTGTGCACAAAATTCTTTGGTTGTGCAAATTTTCCTTCTTGTGACAAAAGTAGGTGTGCACTGAATGCTTGTGCAAATGGAAACTCGAAAGTGGTTCAAGATCGTTTTGGCCCAGCCTCTCTCTCATGGCTGATAAAACTGTTTTACTATAAATTACAAGTGTGATTAACTACTTGTTTAACCAACTAATTAGTTAACGTAAACAGCGAAAAGATTATTTTCAATAAATATAATTATTAATTACTATATGATTTTAAGTGACTCACCTTTTGCGCCTCGGCTGCAAAACGTGTGTGTGCGCACAGCTTCGAGAGCACCGTGCGCAGGAGGGCAATTTATCCAAAGATAGGGAAGCCGACTGGTTTCATTAGGATAATTTATGACAACAGTCAAGCTGCTTCTCATCAGGATCATTTATACTAATATCGAAGAGATGGCTGGAGTCAGAGGGATCACGGTGTGACTGTTGGGAAGATGATTGGGTCTACCGGGATCATTTATGTTCATACTGAGACAATTAGGATGTTTAGACTGCAGGCATGTAACCACACAATCAATGAAATTTGCCGCTACACAGGCAGTCTAAAAAGGAGAGTGCCGGGATTTTTAGCCAATTCCTGCACCGCAATTTATCCTGCAGGACCCCTACTACTTTTTGGGGGAAGCCCGCAGTCTAAACCCCACCGCAAAACAAAGCTCGTGAATCTGACATCCATCTGATGACTTAGGCCATGTTCCTCCACGAAAAAGCACCAGGACTAAGGCACACAGGAACTTAAGACATGCAGTGTAAAGGACCACAAGGTAATTATGTTAATTTATGTTAAATTCTTCACAGATTTTTCTAATATTGCTGTCTTAAAAAACACTAAGATTTAACATAGAACATTACAGCACATGAAGGCACTTTGGCCCTTGATGTGGGGCTGACCCATTTATTCCTTTCAAAAATAAAGTATTCAGCCCTTCCTGCTGGTAATGCTCTATGTTTTTCATCCATATGCCTGTTTCTTAAATGACCCTAATGTTTCACCCTCCACCACCATCCCTGACAAGACATTCCAGGCACCCACAGCTCTCTGTATATATAAAAAAAAACTTACCCATTAAACTTCTTTCCCTTCACTTTGTACACATGTCCTCCGGTGTTTGCTACTTCTGCCCTGAAAAAAAGATGTTGGCTGTCCACCCTATCTATGCCAAATAATTTGGAACATTTTGCTGCTAATGGGAATTTATTTGAGGTAATTCAGATAAATGTTAATACTGTAGAACATTACAGCACAGTAATCCTTTGGCCCACGATATGGTGTTGACCCACGTATACCTACCAAACCCTCCCCATCTCATAACTCTCTTTTTTTTTCTTTCATCCACGTGCCTGTCTAAGAATCTCAACGCTGTTACAGTGCCAGTGACCGGGGGTTTAATCCTTGGCTATCTGTACCTTCTCCCTGTGTCTGCGTAGGTTTCCTCCGGGAGCTCCAGTTTCCTCCCACCATTCAAAAAGCACTGGGGGTTGCAGGACAATTGGATGTATTTGGGGCAGCACAGGCTCGTGGGCTGAAGGGGTCTGTAACCATGCTTTATGCCTACTTTATAAAAAAATTAAATACCCCTATTATTCCAGCCTCTACCACCACCCCTGGCAATGCATTGTAGGCACCCACTACTCTGTAAAAAAAAACTAACCCTTTTTCTTTCCACTCACACTCCACTTTAAGTCATCGCTATGCCATCGGTGCTCTGTGATGAGTAGGGGATTGCTTAAGGTGGGATGTGAGTCGAAAGAAAAAGTTTGAAAACCACTGTTTGAATCGTCCCTCATTGACTGGTTATGTGCACAGTTTCAGAACTCCAAAGGAAATCGGCCGATGACAAATTTTTCTCAGGCAAAATATTTCAGGAACAATTGGGTCTAGAGCAGTGATTCTCAACCTTCCCACTTGAGCAATCCCTTACTCATCACAGAGCACCAATGACATAGGGATGACTGAAAGTGGGATGTGAGTGGGAAGAGAAAAGTTGAGAAGCACTGCAACATCTCCCCTAAACTCTCCTCCCTCCACTGAGTGTCTGATGGATAATAATATGAACTTTATTAAGACAGCTAAGGATAATTGATGGTAATATGGATCCTTTTGTGTGTCCCTGAACAGGATGATGAGGGGAAAGAAGTTGACGAATTTCCTGACCGAGGCAATGGGCTAAATGTCAGTCTGTGGAGCCACACGCCTGGTCATGAGCGAAGACGTGGGTCGTGGCAAAGTGCCCGTCGCCTCGCTGCCAGGATCTGGCGCGGACAGAACCATCCCAAACCTCTGGATCATAACGAAGCATGTCGCTGGATATGATGAAATGCACAATTGGGATATGATTAAAGGGGGAAGATTCTCCGCTGCTGAGATTACAGAGAGAGCTGAGCATTTTAACCCGAGCGTTGGGAGCCGCTGATTCCGCCCCCCGATTGACCAGACTGCAGTCGACTCGAGGAGAGCAGCATCGACCTTGGCGACCCGAGACACTGCTCATTTCTCCTCCGCTTCCAGCCAGCAGCATTTTTATAATCTCTGGATATGATGCTGAGAAAGAGAGTCTCCCCCCCCCCCCCCACTCACATACCCCCTTATTGACCCCATAGTAGCTGTGCTTGGTAGGGCATGACTTAAGGTGGAGAGTGAGGGGAAAACTCAAGATTGAGAACCCCTGACAGAGAAATGTCAGCATCCTGAAAAAATAACTAAGCCAGAGGAGTTGGGTTCTGAAACCCTGGGTGTTGAAGGATCTTCAGGAAACGCACAGACTGAGGATGTAGGAATTTTAAGCAATGAGGCTGTTGGAGAAAATCAAGATGTTTTTACTGTCAATAAAATAGAAAACCTAAAATCTTCTCAGCAAGTCAGAGAGCATCCACGGGTAGGAAAGGACAGTCAACCTTCCTGGTCGGAGGCAAAGAATCTTCTGCCTCATGGGTTACACTGCCCGCCACTCCAAGACCAAACCACGCTCTATCCGTCCCTCTCGCCCTTCTCTTTCATAATGACTGTCTCTCTGCTCCCTGTCTACCCCTCCCCGCAGTCTGTCTCTATCTCCGCATCCCCCTCCCCATTATATCTATCCGTTCTCTCTCTCCCACTCTCGATCCATCCCCTCTCTTTCCCCCAACCCCATTATATCCATCCGTCCCCTCTCTCTCTCCCACTCTAGATCCATTCCCCTCTTTCCCCCACCTCATTATATCTATCCGTCCTCTCTCTCCCACTCTAGAGCTTCCTCTCTTCCCCTACTATATCCATTTGTCTTCTCTCTCCCATTCTAAATCCATCCTCTCTCTTTTTCTTTCTCTCTCTCTCTCTCTCCAACACACCATATCCATTTTGAAAGTTGGTTTGAATAGTCCAGTGCCTCTTGCGCAGTATTAAACAATCCACCAGTATTAACTTATTTCCAATGACAGACATCAATGTGCCTGAGGGGGAGAGATGAGAACGGGCTTTCAGCTCTGTAGAGCTGTCCCATCTGCAATATACTTGTCGTGGGCATTCAAGCCACATTCATTAACAGGATTTCAGTTTCAACTAAAAATACACAAATGACATAAAGCCATTTCCTGTCGATTTGTGCTGACAAGTCACCTGGCAGCTGGGCTACTGATGGTGAGAGTTGGCTCTGAGCCCATCTGTTTCCACAAAACACACAGTGACAAGGAACCAGTGCCCTCGAACAAGTCATGAAATTCAGTGTTTGCATCAGCATCACAGAGCAGACATTCATATTATCACCATCTTATGACATTACTATAAAAATAGTAGTGCACAAAAAGTAAGTCAGTGTCTTTGGGGCTTTGATTATTCAGGAATCTGACGGCAGCGAGGAAGAAGCTGTCCTTGTGCCGTTGAGAGCTCATCTTTAGGCTCCTGTACCTTTTTCCCGATGGTAGCAGAGTGAAGAGGGCCTGGCTGGGGTGCTGGAGGTCTTTGAGGAGAGAGGCTACTTTTTTTTAAGACACTGCCTCATGTAGATGACCTCGATGGAGTGAAGTCTGGTGCCTGTGATATCGCAGATTGGGTTAACAACCCTCTAAAGTTTCATGCCTTCTCTCCCCCTCCCGCCCCAACCACCTCATCTTCGGTTCCCCACTGTGTCCCCCCCACCTTCCCCGTCCCCCCCACCTTCCCCGCCCCCCCCCACCTTCCCCGCCCCCCCCACCTTCCCCGCCCCCCCCACCTTCCCCGCCCCCCCCCCACCTTCCCCGCCCCCCCCCACCTTCCCCGCCCCCCCCACCTTCCCCGCCCCCCCCACCTTCCCCGCCCCCCCCCCACCTTCCCCGCCCCCCCCCACCTTCCCCGCCCCCCCCCACTTCCCCGCCCCCCCCACCTTCCCCGCCCCCCCCACCTTCCCCGCCCCCCCCACCTTCCCCGCCCCCCCCACCTTCCCCGCCCCCCCCACCTTCCCCGCCCCCCCCACCTTCCCCGCCCCCCCAACCCCCTCCATTCCTTCTATCACCTGATACAGAATCTCGACCCAAAGCCAACTATTCCTACTTCCCCGCCTCTCCCACAGATGCTACTCGATCCACTGTTGTTTTGCTGCTTTTCCTTCCCCCTCATTCTCATTGAAATACCTTTCTCGCTCACGTACTCTTTATCAATCCTCTTTACTCACTCTCACCATTCTCTTTCATAATACATGACTCTGTTCCCTCCCCACAACATGGACTGTCTCTATCATCATCTTTCCCTCTATATCCACCCCCTCACTATATATTATCCCCCCCCTCTCTCTCTCTCTATATATATATACCACCATCCCCCTCTCTCTCTTCCTCTCAATATCCATCCCTCTCTCTCTTTACCCCTCTCTATATCTATATCTATCCCTCTATATACATATCCATACCCTCTCTCTCCCACTCTTTCTCGCCATCTCTCTGCCAGTGTCGCCTCGCTCTTCCTTCCCACAACCTCTGTCCGTCTCCACATCTTTGTCCCTCTATTATACACAATGTGATTCTCTCCACTTGCTCAGTCTCTCTCTCCTCTTGCTCAGTCTCTCTCTCCTCTTGATCAGTCTCTCTCTCTCTCCTCTTGCTCAGTCTCTCTCTCTCTCTCTCCTCTTGCTCAGTCTCTCTCTCTCCTCTTGCTCAGTCTCTCTCTCTCTCCTCTTGCTCAGTCTCTCTCTCCTCTTGCTCAGTCTCTCTCTCTCTCCTCTTGCTCAGTCTCTCTCTCTCTCCTCTTGCTCAGTCTCTCTCTCTCTCCTCTTGCTCAGTCTCTCTCTCTCTCCTCTTGCTCAGTCTCTCTCTCTCTCCTCTTGCTCAGTCTCTCTCTCTCCTCTTGCTCACTCTCTCCTCTTGCTCACTCTCTCCTCTTGCTCACTCTCTCTCTCCTCTTGCTCACTCTCTCCTCTTGCTCAGTCTCTCTCTCTCCTCTTGCTCAGTCTCTCGCTCTCTCTCTCCTCTTGCTCAGTCTCTCGCTCTCTCCTCTTGCTCAGTCTCTATCTCTCTCCTCTTGCTCAGTCTCTCTCTCTCTCCTCTTGCTCAGTCTCTCTCTCTCTCTCCTCTTGCTCAGTCTCTCTCTCTTGCTCAGTCTCTCTCTCTCTCTCCTCTTGCTCAGTCTCTCTCTCCTCTTGCTCAGTCTCTCTCTCTCTCCTCTTGCTCAGTCTCTCTCCTCTTGCTCAGTCTCTCTCTCTCCACTTGCTCAGTCTCTCTCTCCTCTTGCTCAGTCTCTCTCTCCTCTTGCTCAGTCTCTCTCTCCTCTTGCTCAGTCTCTCTCTCTCTCCTCTTGCTCAGTCTCTCTCTCTCTCTCCTCTTGCTCAGTCTCTCCTCTTGCTCAGTCTCTCTCCTCTTGCTCAGTCTCTCTCCTCTTGCTCAGTCTCTCTCTCTCTCTCTCCTCTTGCTCAGTCTCTCTCTCCTCTTGCTCAGTCTCTTTCTCTCCTCTTGCTCAGTCTCTCGCTCTCTCCTCTTGCTCAGTCTCTATCTCTCTCTCCTCTTGCTCAGTCTCTCTCTCTCTCTCCTCTTGCTCAGTCTCTCTCTCTCTCTCCTCTTGCTCAGTCTCTCTCTCTTGCTCAGTCTCTCTCTCTCTCTCCTCTTGCTCAGTCTCTCTCTCCTCTTGCTCAGTCTCTCTCTCTCTCCTCTTGCTCAGTCTCTCAGTCTCTCTCTCTCCTCTTGCTCAGTCTCTCTCCCTCTCTCTCTCCTCTTGCTCACTCTCTCTCTCCTCTTGCTCACTCTCTCTCTCTCTCCTCTTGCTCAGTCTCTCTCCTCTTGCTCAGTCTCTCTCTCTCCACTTGCTCAGTCTCTCTCTCCTCTTGCTCAGTCTCTCTCCTCTTGCTCAGTCTCTCTCTCTCTCTCCTCTTGCTCAGTCTCTCTCTCCTCTTGCTCAGTCTCTCTCTCCTCTTGCTCAGTCTCTCTCTCCTCTTGCTCAGTCTCTCTCTTCTTGCTCAGTCTCTCTCTTCTTGCTCAGTCTCTCTCTTCTTGCTCAGTCTCTCTCTCTCTCTCTCTCCTCTTGCTCAGTCTCTCCTCTTGCTCAGTCTCTCCTCTTGCTCAGTCTCTCCTCTTGCTCAGTCTCTCCTCTTGCTCAGTCTCTCTCTCTCTCTCCTCTTGCTCAGTCTCTCTCTCCTCTTGCTCAGTCTCTCTCTCCTCTTGCTCAGTCTCTCTCTCCTCTTGCTCAGTCTCTCTCTCTCTCCTCTTGCTCAGTCTCTCTCTCTCTCCTCTTGCTCAGTCTCTCTCTCTCTCTCTCTCCTCTTGCTCAGTCTCTCTCTCTCTCTCTCTCCTCTTGCTCAGTCTCTCTCTCTCTCCTCTTGCTCAGACTCTCTCTCTCCTCTTGCTCAGTCTCTCTCTCTCTCTCTCTCCTCTTGCTCAGTCTCTCTCTCCTCTTGCTCAGTCTGTCTCTCTCTCCTCTTGCTCACTCTCTCTCTCCTCTTGCTCACTCTCTCTCTCCTCTTGCTCACTCTCTCTCTCTCCTCTTGCTCAGTCTCTCTCTCCTCTTGCTCAGTCTGTCTCTCTCTCCTCTTGCTCAGTCTCTCTCTCTTTCCTCTTGCTCAGTCTCTCTCTCTCTCTCCTCTTGCTCAGTCTCTCTCTCCTCTTGCTCACTCTCTCTCTCCTCTTGCTCAGTCTCTCTCTCCTCTTGCTCACTCTCTCTCTCCTCTTGCTCAGTCTCTCTCTCTCTCCTCTTGCTCAGTCTCTCTCTCTCTCCTCTTGCTCAGTCTCTCTCTCTCTCTCTCTCCTCTTGCTCACTCTCTCTCTCCTCTTGCTCAGTCTCTCTCTCTCTCTCTCTCCTCTTGCTCAGTCTCTCTCTCCTCTTGCTCAGTCTGTCTCTCTCTCCTCTTGCTCACTCTCTCTCTCCTCTTGCTCACTCTCTCTCTCCTCTTGCTCACTCTCTCTCTCTCCTCTTGCTCAGTCTCTCTCTCCTCTTGCTCAGTCTGTCTCTCTCTCCTCTTGCTCAGTCTCTCTCTCTTTCCTCTTGCTCAGTCTCTCTCTCTCTCCTCTTGCTCAGTCTCTCTCTCCTCTTGCTCACTCTCTCTCTCCTCTTGCTCAGTCTCTCTCTCCTCTTGCTCACTCTCTCTCTCCTCTTGCTCACTCTCTCTCTCCTCTTGCTCAGTCTCTCTCTCCGTGGCAGGGGAAGGTGGGTGGAGATTGAACCCTGCCCCTTCCCTCTGATTGGAGGCAGTGGGATGTGCGAGCGGCCGAGGGGTCTCTCTGCGCCCGCCGTCACCTCCTTACTTTGCCTGGGCCCTGATTGCGAGCGCATCTGGCGGAGCGACAGAGTCGGTTGAGCGAGGTACAGATCAGCTGGCCTCGTCCGCTCCTCATTTCGTGTCTCCGGAGAAAGGGGAGTGGCCCAGGAGGCACCGTTTACTCCTCCGACCCAGGGGAGAGGATTCAGTCTCTGTCCGCTCAGTCTGCCCCTCTCTCTGCGCCTGTTCTCTGTGTGTCTGGCCCTCTCTCCCCCTCTGGCTGCCCCCCTCTCCGTCTGACTGCCCCCCTCTCCGTCTGACTGCCCCCCTCTCCGTCTGACTGCCCCCCTCTCCGTCTGACTGCCCCCCTCTCCGTCTGACTGCCCCCCTCTCCGTCTGACTGCCCCCCCTCTCCGTCTGACTGCCCCCCCTCTCCGTCTGACTGCCCCCCCTCTCCGTCTGACTGCCCCCCCTCTCCGTCTGACTGCCCCCCCTCTCCGTCTGACTGCCCCCCCTCTCCGTCTGACTGCCCCCCCTCTCCGTCTGACTGCCCCCCCTCTCCGTCTGACTGCCCCCCCTCTCCGTCTGACTGCCCCCCCTCTCCGTCTGACTGCCCCCCTCTCTCTGTCCCCTCTCTCACTGTGTCTTTCTGCCTCCTTCCCTGTGTCTTCCCCTCACACTCTCTTTCTTCTCTCTCTTCCCTCCCCTCTCTCTGCCGCCCCCCCCCCCCCCCCCCATTGAGTGGGCTCCCTCCGTCACTGGCAGGGGACCTGACGCCCCACGCACATCTCCTGCGGCCCCGGCGGGCGGCTGATGCTGCTGGGCTGGGAGAGGTGAAGCGTGTCGGGCTGAGAGGAGTGGGCTCGAGCGGATGAGAGGGGAACGGGCTCCGTTCCCGGCCATGTGAGCCGCCAGCCCGCTGAGCGGAGCTCGCTGCCCTGCAGGCGGAGGCTTCAGCGCCCGTGTTCCCTACGACCCCCCCCCCCCCCCCCAACACACACTTCTGTCGCCACGATGCTGCCGCGGAGATTCCGGCTCTTCGTCCTCGCCGTGTTCCTGCTCGCCTGCACCATGCACATCCTGACGGACCTGCTGCCCAGGCTGGAGACGAGGTCGTCGGCGGGTGGCCCCGGAGCCGGCGCCGGAGGAGGGGGCTGCCCGTGCCAGCACCGTGCGCCGGACTGGGTCAAGCACACCCTCCGCATCCTGCAGGACTTCAGCAGCAGCGACGCGGCTCCGGCCGCCAACCGCAGCGGCAAGAGGCTGGTGTCGGAGGCCGAGCCCCGGGCCCCCCTCGCCGCCGGCCGCCCCTCCCGCCTGGCTGCCCTGCTGGCTCATCCCCTCTACCAGCGGCCGGGCCGAACCCTCCGGCCGCCGGACATCCTCTTCAACGTCAACTCGGATATCAGGTTCAACGCCAAGGCCGCCGGCCCCCGTGACTGGTGAGTCCACTTTCTCCCGGCATTCGGCCCGTCGAGTCCATACTGGCACGGAGGACATTCCAACCTCCCCCTCTAACGTATTCCGATCAACTATCCCCCCCCCCCCCCAGTTCTACCCCTCTGCCACACACTGGAGTCAAATTAGTGGTCAGTTCACCCAAGCTATCCCCGCCATCCCCCCCATATTGCCTTCAGTCCCCCCCCCCCCGTCTTGCCTTCAATCCCCCCCCCCCCGTCTTGCCTTCAATCCCCCCCCCCCGTCTTGCCTTCAATCCCCCCCCCCGTCTTGCCTTCAATCCCCCCCCCCCGTCTTGCCTTCAGTCCCCCCCCCCGTCTTGCCTTCAGTCCCCCCCCCCGTCTTGCCTTCAATCCCCCCCCCCCGTCTTGCCTTCAGTCCCCCCCCCCCCGTCTTGCCTTCAGTCCCCCCCCCCCCGTCTTGCCTTCAGTCCCCCCCCCGTCTTGCCTTCAGTCCCCCCCCGTCTTGCCTTCAGTCCCCCCCCCGTCTTGCCTTCAGTCCCCCCCCCGTCTTGCCTTCAGTCCCCCCCCCCCCCGTCTTGCCTTCAGTCCCCCCCCCCCCCGTCTTGCCTTCAGTCCCCCCCCCCGTCTTGCCTTCAATCCCCCCGTCTTGCCTTCAATCCCCCCGTCTTGCCTTCAATCCCCCCGTCTTGCCTTCAAACCCCCCCGTCTTGCCTTCAAACCCCCCCGTCTTGCCTTCAAACCCCCCCGTCTTGCCTTCAATCCCCCCCGTCTTGCCTTCAATCCCCCCCGTCTTGCCTTCAATCCCCCCCGTCTTGCCTTCAATCCCCCCCGTCTTGCCTTCAATCCCCCCCGTCTTGCCTTCAATCCCCCCCGTCTTGCCTTCAATCCCCCCCGTCTTGCCTTCAATCCCCCCGTCTTGCCTTCAGTCCCCCCCGTCTTGCCTTCAGTCCCCCCCGTCTTGCCTTCAGTCCCCCCCGTCTTGCCTTCAGTCCCCCCCGTCTTGCCTTCAGTCCCCCCCGTCTTGCCTTCAGTCCCCCCCGTCTTGCCTTCAGTCCCCCCCGTCTTGCCTTCAGTCCCCCCGTCTTGCCTCAGTCCCCCCCGTCTTGCCTTCAGTCCCCCCCGTCTTGCCTTCAGTCCCCCCCGTCTTGCCTTCAGTCCCCCCCGTCTTGCCTTCAGTCCCCCCCGTCTTGCCTTCAGTCCCCCCCGTCTTGCCTTCAGTCCCCCCCGTCTTGCCTTCAGTCCCCCCCGTCTTGCCTTCAGTCCCCCCCGTCTTGCCTTCAGTCCCCCCCGTCTTGCCTTCAGTCCCCCCGTCTTGCCTTCAGTCCCCCCCGTCTTGCCTTCAGTCCCCCCGTCTTGCCTTCAGTCCCCCCCGTCTTGCCTTCAGTCCCCCCCGTCTTGCCTTCAGTCCCCCCCGTCTTGCCTTCAGTCCCCCCGTCTTGCCTCAGTCCCCCCGTCTTGCCTTCAGTCCCCCCGTCTTGCCTTCAGTCCCCCCCGTCTTGCCTTCAGTCCCCCCCGTCTTGCCTTCAGTCCCCCCCCGTCTTGCCTTCAGTCCCCCCCCGTCTTGCCTTCAGTCCCCCCCCGTCTTGCCTTCAGTCCCCCCCCGTCTTGCCTTCAGTCCCCCCCCGTCTTGCCTTCAGTCCCCCCCCGTCTTGCCTTCAGTCCCCCCCCGTCTTGCCTTCAGTCCCCCCCCGTCTTGCCTTCAGTCCCCCCCCGTCTTGCCTTCAGTCCCCCCCCGTCTTGCCTTCAGTCCCCCCCCGTCTTGCCTTCAGTCCCCCCCCCCCGTCTTGCCTTCAGTCCCCCCCCCCCGTCTTGCCTTCAGTCCCCCCCCCCGTCTTGCCTTCAGTCCCCCCCCCCGTCTTGCCTTCAGTCCCCCCCCCCGTCTTCCTTCAGTCCCCCCCCCCCCGTCTTGCCTTCAGTCCCCCCCCCCCCGTCTTGCCTTCAGTCCCCCCCCCCGTCTTGCCTTCAGTCCCCCCCCCCCCCGTCTTGCCTTCGGTCTGCCCCAACCCCCAATTTGCCTTCAGTTCCCCCAACCCCCATCTTGCCTTCGGTCCCCCCCAACCCCCATCTTGCCTTCAGTCGCCGCCTTATCCCCACTGGTGGCAATTTATAATGGTGTTTTAAGCCACATTAATTCCATTTTATCCATCCGACATTCCCATCAACACTGCCTGGATTCTATCCAACCTACCTAATCACCCTGATTTTCCAGCCACATACCTTCTCTCAGAGAAATTACCATTGAACCCAGTGGTTCTCAACCCTTTTCTTTCCATTCACATCCCACTTTAAGTAATCCCCAAGCCATCGGTGCTCTGTGATTAAGGTGGGATGTGAGTGGAAGGGAAGGTTGAGAATCACTGCTCTAGACCCAATTGTTACTGAAATATTTTGCTTGAGAAAAATTGTCATTGGCCCATTTCCTTTGGAGTTCTGAAACCATGCACATAACGAATCAATGAGGGGACGATTAAAACAGGGGTTTTCAAATTTTTCTTTCCACCCACATACCACCTTAAGCAATCCCTTACTAATCACAGCACCGTTGACATAGGGATTACTTAAAGTGGAATGTGAGTGGGATAATAAAAGGTTGAGGTGAATTGATTCAACCTACATGTCTTTGGAACCCAAGTGGTCAAAGTGAGGACGTGCAAACTCCACACAGACACCTCCTTTGGGTCATGATTGAACTGGGGTTGTTGGAGCTCTGAGGAAGCAAGTCTTGCCACTGCGTAGCCCTCTATGCAGCTGTAACCTTCATGAGAGCAAAGGTCTGAGAGGAGAGAGCTGGTGGGATGGTGATGGACCGATTCGTCTCATCCCTATGTCACCCGGATTGAAGGCATGACTGCTAAAAATGATGGGAGGGAAACATTTATATTTTAATTGAGTGGTGGGAAGGAGGGGGAAGGAGTGTGGGTCGTTGAAGCAATCTTGTGGACAAGAGCTCAAAAGAAAATGCTTAAGGACCGGGGGCAGTGAGAGTGGGTAGGTCGCTCTTGTGTAGAACCAGTCATACCTTGTTAAATAGAATGGCACGCTGCCTGACGTAACCTTTCTGTGGCTCATAAGGTCGTAAAGAAACAGATGCAGGATTCGGTCATCTGGCCCATGGAGCCTGCTCCTTCATTCACAAGATCATGCCAAAAGATATGGGTCAGCACAACATTGAGGGCTGAAGGGCCTGTACTGTAGTCTTTATTCCATGGCTGATCTAGCGTGGACTCCTCTCCATTTATCCTCCTGTTCCCCAGAGCCCTTAAACCCCTTCTTTACAAAAAGATATCGAACTGTGTCTTAAATTACAATTAATGAGGCAGCCTCTATTGCTTCATTGGGTGGAGAATTCCGCAGATACACTATCATCTGGGAGATGCAGTTTCTCCTCATCTGTCTTAAATCTGCTTACTCCAAATCTTGAGGCTCTGTCCCCTAGTTCTAGTCCCACCTGCCAGCAGAAACAACATTTTTCATTCTATCTTACTTATTCCTTTCATAATTTTTAGAGTATGTATTGGATCACATCCGTCTGAACAATATGTATAATACAGGCTACTAAATGCCTCCTCGTAAGCCAAGGACCTAATTTCCCAAATCAACCTGCTGAACCTCCTCTGCACCGACTCTTAAGACATTGTATCCTTTAGAGCAGTGGTTTCCAAACTTATTCTTTCCACTCACATCCCACTTTAAGTAATTCCTATGCCATCGGTTCACTGTGATTAGTAAGGGATTGCTTAAGGTGGCATGTGAGTAGGAAGGGAAGGTTGAGAACTACTGTTACTGAAATATTTTGCTTGAGAAAAGTTGTTGGCCCATTTCCTTTGGAGTTATGAAACCGTGCACATAACGAGTCAATGAGGGACGATTAAAACAGTGGTTACAAACTTTTTCTTTTCACCCACATACCACCTTAAGCAATCCCTTCTAATCACAGAGCACCTGTGGCATAGGGATTACTTAAAATGGTATTGAATGGAAAGGAAATGTTTGAAGACCTGGTAGATGGGTTAAAATCCATTGGACAGATATCATTGGTAGAAGGATGGGTAGGGATATAGATAAATGCTTATTTACCCAGAGGGTGGAGGGGAGTGTGAAACATTTTGCCTGAAAGCATGTGGGAAGTACAAACTTGTGACACGTCTTTGGTATGAACCCGTGGATCTGTGACCTGCAAGGGGTGCAGAACCAGCGCTGGAAGATGGGATTTGCCTGGCACACAGATGATGGGCAAAATGGCCTGGTTCTGATTCATAACTTTCAACTATTCTTCAGTGGAATGACTGGGGCAAGTTGAGAAATATTCTTCGAAATTCGCTTCTGAATGGGCCATCGATGCCAGGAACTCGGCACATTGAGAATGCATCTTGTGAGCACTGATATCAATGTGGATTGAGAAGTGGAATTGGGCTGAATAACCCCTGTGCCTTTAATTTTCCTGATTTTTGTCCAAACCTTCCATTAATTATGTGACTGCTAGTAACAAGGATTTTAACTTGTGCTGATTTCCATTGTGAGAGGTCTCGTGCTGCATTAAACTGTGGGCCTTCTGCCTCCGTGCTTCTTCAACCTTTCTGAATCTTTGTGCCTGTTGCTGTCAGGAACAGGCATCAGTCTGCAACACCTGGCTGGGTGCTTGGCTCCGCAGTGTCCCGCTGGTGAGGGGACTGAGGACAGATGGGTGGAGGAGAGGGAGAGAGAGAGTGGGAGGGAGACAGGGAAAGAATGGCAAGAGGGGGGCAGATGGCAGGCGGTGGGGTGCAAAGAGAGGCAGATGGGTTGGAAAAAGGGTGCAGAGAGAGAGACAGATGGCCAGGAAGAGGGGTACAGAGAAAAAGAGGTGGGGGAGGAGATGGATGAAATAGAGCGCGGAGGACAAGAGTTCATGAGAGAGAAGACTGATGGAATAAGGGGGAGAGAGAAAAATAGGAGGCTGTCAATTAAACAGACCGGGGACCATCTATCCTGGCATAAGAAAGCTAGGCCTGTCATAAACCTATTTTTGTTATCTTGTCCTTGGTGAGGCTGTGATCCCACGTTCGTTCCTCCTCACATGCTTAAACCTCTCTGTTAAAGGACTATTGTTCTCATTTGCATTGACTCCCTCTTCCTTCTCTATTCATAAAAAAACACATTGTGAAGCAGGACGGATTACAGTAGCAACTAACTGGAGCTGGTAACCTCAAGGCTAATAACCATTCTCACTCTATGGTGTGCGTCTGTCTATGTCTTTCCGTCGCTCCCTTCCTTCTTTGCTCTGTTGTCAGACTACATGCTTCCTCAGCCCCAGATCTCTCTCTCTCTCTCCCTCTCACGCGCATTCCTTCTGCCTCTCATTCACATACAGCCAATACTGACACACATCCTCTCTATTTCTCTCTCCCTTTTTCTCATTTCTCCTTGACATCACTGATGCTCTGGTCCAATTAATATTTCATTAGCGTATTATTTTAATATGAGATAGCTTATATCCAAGGCAGCAATTAGGCTGAAGAGATTGGAGATGTGTCACATATTTAGAAAGGATAATTTCTTGATAGTGAAATTCAGGAATATTCCTTATCCAACATGATATTGGAATCCAAGGATGTCAAATTTTTTCGGCTTCACATTCAAAACACCCGCCCTCCATGGCCTGTAATCGAGTGTGTAGCGGCTTTCACTGCTTTATTATATCCATTCCACACTGTTTCGTCTTGATGAAGGGTTTTGGCTTCAAAGGTCGACCATTGTTTTTCTCCCCGCTGAGTTCCTCCAGTGAGTTGTGTTTAATACATACATGTTAAACACAAATACACCACAGTAAGAGGCTCTTCTGGTCCACGAGCCTGTGCCTGCCCAATTGACCTACGAACCCATATGTTTTGAAGGAGGAAAATTGATTTTTTTGTTGCTTTTGGCTTCAGGTTCTAGCACCTGTCATCTCTTCCACGGCTTTATTTTTTATTTCCCCCTGCAGGATAGAAAATAATTTGCCTAAGTCTTTCTCTATTCTTTTCCATCCTCATCTTCTCCCCCGCCCCCACCCCCCCCCCCCCCAACCATCCTACTACATTTTCTGCTTTGTAGGTGCAACATGGTTAACACAACACTGCACCAGTACCAACAATCATGACCGGGCCCGTGCTGTCTGAGGAGTTTCTCCCCGCGTCTGCGTGGTTTTCCCGAGGTCTCCAGTTTCTTGCCACTGTTCGAAACGTAGTGGGAGTGCAGGTTAATGGGGTGCAAAATTGGGCGCCACAGACCGAATTGGCCTGATACCGTACTCTGTCTAAATTTAAAATCTTCCACTCTCTTCCCTTTTCAGAATCTATGTTCTCGAGTAAGTCACGAAATCCGTTGTTTTGCAGCAGCGATATTGTGCATTGCAGATGTAAAATTGCTATAAATTACATCTCCATAGATACACTATCTTTAAAAAAAAAGATAAAAATTAGTGCAAAAGTGAGGAAGGGTCTGGGGTTTGTTGTCCATTCAGAAATCTGATGGGGAAGAGGATGTTTTTGTACCCCTGGGTGCTCGTCAGGATCCTTTCTGATGGTAGCAGTGAGAAGAGGATATGACCTGGGTGGTGAAGGACCCTTCCTTCCTTCCATCACCCCCTCCCTTCCTTGCACTCATCTTTTATTCTTCCCCTCCCCCCCACCTTGTTTCTCTCCTCTGTTATAGAAGCTCTTCCTTAGGTATACATGCTGGAAGTAAATCACAAAAATCTGCACACACTATGGTTGAAGTAAGAACACAAAATGTTGGAGAAACTCAGCAGGTCAAACAGTATCCTTTATGTAGCAAAGGTAAAAATACAGAACCTGACATTTCAGGCTTGAGCCCTTCATCAAGGTGTGGAAGAATGTCAGCAGGCGTCCGAATAAAAGGATGGGAGGGTTGGGCAAAGGCAGGAGATGATGGGTGGAGAAGGGAGGGAGGGGACAGCAGTGATCAGGGAGAGGAAGGATTGCTGGGTGAGTGGAGGGAAAAACTGGAAAAGGCGAGCCGGTTAGCAGAAAGCAGAGAAGTCGATGCTAACACTATCTGGCTGGAGGGTGCCCAGAAGGAAAATACGATGTTCCTCCAATCTGCGGGTGTCTGGGTGGGACAGTACAAAAGGCCATGGTCAGACATGTGAGTGTGGGAGTGTGACTCAGAATTGAAATGGTTGGCTACTGGTCTCTGTAGTAGCGGAGGGAGTGGAGGTGCTCAGTGAAGTGATCTCCCATTTTGTGACCGGCCTCTCCGATGTAGAGGAGGCCACAAAGGGAGCACCAGATGCAGTAAACCAGGCCTGTTGATGTACAAGTGAAGTTTTGCTTCATGTGAAAGGCCTATTTAGGGCTGCAGACCATGGTGAGGGAGGAGATGTGGGCGCAAGGGGAAGATGCCGGTGGGGGGAGGGAATCACAGAGGGTCCCTACGGAGGGCAGAGAGGGGAGAAAAAAGGGAAAGTGTCTGGTGGTGGGGTCCTGTAGTAAGTGCTGGAAATTCCAGTGGATAATGTGTTTGTTGCAGAGGCTGGTGGGATGGTAGGTGAGAATGAGAGGGATTCTATGTTTGTTGCATCTGGGGTCAGGGCAAATGGAGGTGAGGGCTGAGTTGATGGTGGTGGAGGGGAAGCCACATTTGTGGAAGAAGGCAGATAATTCAGAAGATCTGGACTGGAAGATGGAGAAATTGAGAGAAGGGGATGGAATCTTTGCAGGGCCAGGGTGTGAGGAAGTATTGTCAAGGTAGTTGTGGGAGTTAGAGGGTTTGTAGTACCTGTTGGTGGAAAGCGTGTCTCCCGAGATAGAGACACATCCAGGAAGCTGAGAGTGTAATCCGAGATGGACCAGGAGAGTTTGAGTTCGGGGATGAAATTGGCTGTAGAGTGGATGAAGTTGACAAACTCATCACGGGTGCATGAGGCAGGCCCAATATAGTTATCGATGTACCGGAGGAAGAGTTGAGGGGCCTTGCCTGTGTAGGTTTGCAGCAAGGATTGCTCCACAAAGCCCACAAACAGACAGCATAGCTGGGACCCATGCAGGGACACATGATTACTCCTTTGATTTGGAGGAAGTGGGACGAGTTAGAATGAGGACAAGTTCTGCCAGGCAGAGGAGGGAAGTGGTAGAGGGTGACTGGTCGAGTCTTTGTTCCTTGCTGGAAGCCTTGGAGAGTTAAGCAGCCAGAGAAACAGGGTTAATGTTTTGGATGTGAGACACTTTAAACTTCTCTAATCAGTTTCTCTCCACACGTGTTGCCTGGCCTGCTGAGTGCTTCAACTCTTGTTCCAGAGTTTCAAAAGACAGGGGACTCACCAGGATGTTGCCTGGAAGGGAGATACAAAGAGAAATTGGATAGGCTGGATTTATTTCTGCTGTAACATGTGCAACTGAGTGGAGACCTTGAGAAGGTTTATAAAGTAATGAGAGGCATTCAATAGGGTAGATGGTCAGAATAGTTTTCCCAGGGCAGGGTGTGTAGTGGGGGGCGGGTGGGGGGGTGGTGCAGCCATTTAAAATGGGTGGCTCAGTTAGTGCAACATTGTTACAGTGCCAGTGACCCAGGTTCGAATCCAGCGCTCTTTGTAAGGAGTTAGTACATTCTCCCTGTGTCTGCGTTGATTTCCGGCGGGTGCTCCGGTTTCCTCCCACCCTTCAAAACTTGCAGGGGTGCTAGGTTAATTGAGTGGCATGGGTTCATGGGCCAGAAGGGTCTACATGTATAAAAAGGTGAAGCTTAAGATGGTGAATATCAGAGCAAGTTTCCAGATGAGGAGATGGAGGCAGATACTATTGCAACGTTTAAATGGTATTTGAACAGGTACTTGGCTGGAAAAGATGTCGAGGGATACAGGCCCTAATGTGGGTGGAATATGAGTGAAGCCAGGCCACACAGTTGGTACACATGAGGTGGGAAGGAGGCCTCGGACAGCAGGTTGGAATGCCGCACCATCCAAGTTGTCTCCCTGATCTGGTTTCATTTGCCCTCACTTGGCCCATGTGCTTCCAAACCTTTCCTATCCATATGCCTTCACCCTTCCAAATGCTGAGTCAGAAGATGAGGTGATTTTTCTTCTCACTTATCTCGGGCCTCACGATGGCAGGATCAGGCAGATGGGAACGAGAGCGGGATTGGAAATTTGTGTGACGGGAAATTCAGGATGCAGGCGCTTGGTGTAAGGATTCTCCTGTCTGGGTTTGGTTTCTCCAACATAACGACAGTGTGAACACTGAATTCAAGGTTCCTTTATTGTCACGTAATAAAGACAGTGCAATATTACACGGAACTTACTTTCGTCCGGCGTAAGGCAGACAGATTTGCCATCCTAAGAAATTGTCTTTCAGTCAGAGAAGCAAAAGAGAGTCCCCTCAGAATCACTGAATGTCCGTCGACTCGTCTCCAGCCCTCCCGCAGCCACACAGTCCAGTCCAAACCATCAGCAGCCTGAGCTCCAGATCCGAACCTCCGACGCTATCAGAAAACCTACAGTGCCCTCGGCACCCTTTCACATCCCGGTTCCACTGCCTGTACTACTTTAGTCCGTCTCTAACCAATCTCCAGCAGTTCGCAGCCTGGTGTGAATCCCTCGGCCGCAGTCGCCAGCAACCTGCAGTGTGTGTGGGTTCCTCACCTCGTGTTCAGTGCAGTATGCTAGCCTGGATGAAGTGATGTCTCACCTGGAACCAACATTTGGGTCTCTTGGTGTTGTGAAGGGCACATGCAGTGGGCTAGAATCACATTCAATGCATTATAAATCCATATGCTATTCAGCCCATCAAATCTTCCCCTCCATTAAATCATGAGCTGATCCATTTTTGCACAGTCCTACTGCTTGGCCTTCTATCAGTAGATGTCCCATCTGATCGAAAACCTATCAATCCCTGCCTTCAATACACCTAATGACCTGGCCTCCACAACCATCTGTGGTGACAAATTCCACAGATTCACCACCCTTTGGCTGAAGAAATTCCTCCGTATCTCTGTTCTAAGCGGACACTCTTCAATCCTGAACTTGTGCCCTCTTGTCCTAGGCTCTCCCACCACGGGAAACAACCTTTCTACATCTACTCTGTCCAAGTCTTTTAACATTAAAAAATGTTTCTGAGATGCCCCCTTCATTCTCCTAAATTACAAAAAGTTCAGGCCAAGAAATGTCAAACCCTTTCATTCCCAGAAAACTGCTCTCAATCCTCCGAGGTCTCACCAGTGCCCCAACATTACATCCCTGCTCTTATATTCTATTCCTCTTGAAATGAATGTCAACATTGTATTTACCTTCACCACTAAGTCAACCTGCAAATTTACCACTGTTTTAATCGTCCCTAATTGACTCGTTATGTGCACGGTTTCATAACTCCAAAGGAAATGGGCCAATGACAATTTTTCTCAAGCAAAATATTTCAGTAACAATTAGGTCGAGAGCAGGGATTCTCAACCTTCCCTTCCCACTCACATCCCACCTTAAGCCATCCCTTACTAATCACAGAGCACCGATGGCATGGGGATTACTTAAAGTGGGATGTGAGTGGAAAGAAAAAGGTTGAGAACCACTGGTTTAGAGTGATATGGGCCAAATACAGTCAAGTGGGGCTAGTTCAGCTAGACGATATGGATGAGTTGAGCCGAAGGGACTGTTTGTGTTGCTATCTCCATGGACGTTGACTTTTCCAACTTCAGCTAAGCTCTTTCATCCTTGTCCATGATCACACTGAGGCCCCTTTCACCACCGGATACCTTGGTAATGGTCAGTATTCTTGCTCCTGATTGCATGTCGCATCTGAACCGGTCTTCCTATCCATCTCTTGTCCTGCTCCTCACTCCTCCCCACCAGCACTGCCATGGTGGGGGGGGGGGGGGGGGAAGGTGACCCCTGCCCTCCACCTACAGTTCTGAGGATGATCCCTGCCTCAAAACATCGAATGCTTCTCCCCTCCCCTCCCCCCCCCCCCCCCACATAAGCTGCTCGTCACAGAGGCTTTCTCCATGATTCTGGTTTTGGGGAGGCAATTTGACCCATTGAGACTCTGATGAGCACAAAGTTATTCCATCGCCCATTGCTTCTTCCTGTAACTCATTTTCCCCAGATTCCAGTGAACTTCCCCCCTTCCTCCACATGCAAGGGGTGGCTTACAGGGAGGAAATTCACCCACTGGCCTCTGTTCCTGTGCAATTGGATGGGGACGTTGTGCAGGAAGGGCAGGGGAAGAAACTTAGTGACTTGAGTGGGATTCGTGGGGGAAGAAGGAGCAAAATTTTGGGGCAGCGATTCCACCCTCAGAACTGTGGGAGGTATCACAATCTAGAAGGAGCGGGTGGTTGGGGGTCCCTATGTTTCTGGGGGGGGTGGTCAGTTCACCCTAATATTTCCCCCCCCCCCCATCTTCTCCCCCTTTCATGCTTGACCTCTGGTCTGTATCTCCGCCAACCCAATTGGGAAATGAACCAAGTAGGGCTGGAAACAGGAGCAAGCTGAGGAAACCCCCACGGACACAAGTGGAATGCACAAAATCCGTGCAGTCAGCAGCAGAGGCCGGACCCTTCGCTGTGTCTTCCCCAGCTGCAAGGGAGGCTCCCCACCTCCCCCCCCACCCCCAATCCCGCATTCTGGAGCATTGACCGGGGTGGCTCTGACTTCCAAACCCATTCTGTTTCAGGACCAATGAAGAGGAAGGTGACCTCCCGCCCACCAGCACCACCTCCATCGACTCGTACCCCAACTGGCTGAAATTTCACATTGGGATAAACCGATACGAATTGTATTCTCGCCACAACCCAGCCATCGAGGCTCTGCTCAGGGATCTGGCTACTCAACAGATCTCCAGTGTAGGTGAGGAAATTTTGATCTGACCCCACCCAAATAAACCTCAGCCCTTGTACAAAGACCTTCTCTGCAGCATGCCGAAAAGCAGAAACACAGCGAATGTAAACTGTTCTTGTATTCAGACAAATTTTGCCTCTCAGAAGGTGATTATGTATCCCCCTGTGAGAATTTCTCTTGTCTTGTTACCTCAAGTCAAGAAGGTGGAAGTGATCAAATGCAATCATTTAGGGGCTGTGCTATCCAACCGAGGAATTGGAGAATAATGTCTCGAGGGATAGAGGTGAATAAACATTTATTGTGGATTATCATTGCAGATACACCTTTAAGGTAATTGTGCACTAGAATCAGCCATTCTCAGTGGGGTCACATAAAATGTTTTTTTTAATGTAGTCATAGATGTGGGAGCAGAAACAGCCATTCAGCTCATCAAGTCTGCCCTGATCCACTTTCCCACTCAGCCCCACTACCCGGTCTTCTCCCCATATCCTTCGATGCCCTGAATAATCAAGAACCTGTCGATCTCTGCCTTAAATACACCCAGTGTCTTGGTCTCCACAACCGCCTGTGGCAACAAATTCCACCTCTGGCTAAAGAAATTCCTCTGCATCTGTAGTGGACACCTTCAATCCTGAAGTTGGGCCCTCTTGTCCTAGACTCTCCCATCCTGGGAAACAACCTTTCTACATCTACTCTGTCCACGCCTTTCAACATTGAAAGTGTTTCAATAAGATCTCTCCCCTCATTCTACAGGCCCAGGTAAAACACAAGAGATTGCAGACACTGTGGTTGAAGTAAAAACGCAATGCTGGAGAAACTCAGCAGGTCAAACAATGTCCTTTGTAAAAATACATAATTAATGTTATGTGCTTGAGCCTTTCATCAAGGTATAATAAAATTTCAGCAGGTGCCCGAACATAATGGTGGGGGTGGGAAAGTGCGAGGAGCACAGTCCCAAAGGCAGGTGTATAAGCAGAGGGAGGAGGGTTGGCTCTGTGAATGGAGAGGAAAGGAGATGGGGGGAGCTGGAAGAAAGAAGACAAAGAGTACAGGCTAAGGGCTGTCAGACACTCCTCAAGTAAGAACAGAACTCTTCGCAGTAATCCAGGTGATGACTAGTCTTCAATCCACGCTTCGTCTTGCAGCGTGAACTCATTAATGTGCCATCTTATCGAATCTTCTTGATGAAGTAAGCAGAGAAACTGCTTTGATGGGCAGAAATGTTGTTTGCAGGAAGACTTAGATGGGCAATTAGTTGGGACACTTTTTGTAAGAGCAAGTTGTCATGATGCATGGGATGTGACTCTTTGAAAAGATTGTGGAAGGACATTGAAAGGAATCTGTACAAGAGAATTGGACACAAAGCTGATGGGAAAATTATGGGGGCAACAGGGCAGGAGAAGCGGATTGGGCTAATTGAGTAGCTTCACCAAGGAACCAGCAAACTGACTAATTGGGCTCCTGTGTTGATGGAGTAGTGAAACAGGCCAATTATCCAATTCCATTGCAGGTTTAATTTTATTTTTTAAATTTATTTAGTCATATAGCACGGTAAAAGGCCATTTCACCCACGAGTCCGTGCTGCCCAATTTACACCTAATTAACCAATACCCCTGGTACGTTTTGAATGGTGGGAGGAAACCAGAGCCCCCAGGGAAAACCCACGCAGACACGGGGAGAGTGTATAAGTTCCTTACACACAGTGCGGGATTTGAACCACGGTCCCATTCACTGGTGCTGTAACGGAGTTGTGCTAACCACTTCGCCAACTGTGCCACCCCATAGGTTTATAGATTGCCCCTTGTACACATATTGAAAGCCCTCTGATATTGGCCAAAAATATCAATAATCACACACAATCTGATATTATATGCAACCCTATCAAATTATAATCAGATTGGATTTTCATAAAGAGGGCTTTTTTCCCTTTTCAATTTTGATCCAAGTCCTGATTGCTGCTGGTTTCAATAATTGGGTGGCTTTATTGAGGATAGTGTCCTGTGGAGTTTCTTTGTTCTCTTGAAAAGTTCATGCATTTAGTTACCTGATATTGATTGACCAAGTCAGTGGTCTTTTTATTCTCATTCATTATGTGGGTTATTTTTAAGATTGCAGCCCAAATCCTTATGGGCTTTGCTGATGTGTTCTATCTCCCAGGGAATTGAAAGTTCTCCACCGGCATCACAAACCTCTCTGGTTTCATCCCTCCCTGTTTCTGTGTGTAGTTTTACTTGCCCAGCCAGCTCTAGTGAGGTCATCAAGAAATTGGGAGGTATGGTATCCAGGGGAGATTCACCAAGAGGTTGGAGATACTGGGTCTTTATACCCTAGAGCATTAGGGGGGGGGGGTGCTGAGGGGTGACTTTGTAGAGGTTTATAAAGTCATGAGGTACAGATAAAGTGAATGCCCACAGTCTTCTCCAGGGAGGACGATTCTAGGGGGAAAATGTTTAAGAATAAGCCTGACCAGTATTCCTCGTTGAACAAACCTATCATGTGCTCTTATTCACTTTTGGGGTTTCTGGATATTTGCTGCAAACTAATCAGGGCAACAGGGACTCAAATACTTGTAGGTGTTGAGGTGTTCTGGGATGCACTGAAAGGGTGCTACAAAAATACACTACTTTCACACTGCTCACACTTAAAGGAGAGCACAGGTGCACAGTGATGGAGCCACGTCCACAGAGTTCCAGACACCCAGGTTCAATCCGGTGCTCTCTGTGGGGAGTTTGCAAGTGCTCCTCTCCCACATCCCAAAAATGTGAGTGGGTGGGTTAATGGGCAGAGGAGAGTTGAGGGGAATGCAGGGAGTATAGGGGGGAAGAAGGGTTTGGAGTAAATGAGTGGGGTTTCTGAGTGAGCAATGTGGAATTGTTCCACAGTTTCTTCCCACTGCTGTCAGGCTCCTGAATGAGCCTCGCACCTGTAAAATAATGTTGCCCTTGCTCCATTCTAACCGATCTCCCTCTGTAACTCTGCATGCATGTACTGTGTCTTGCTTGTTGTACTATGTATGAAGTGTCTCACTGGAACTCTCGCAAAACAAACATTATCATGGCATCTTGAGTACAATAAACTTGAAGATTCTACCACTTCGCCTACACAATTAGGAGGCAATTTACTAACTCTGCCCTGTTTCATTTCAAGTACTTGTGTATGGATTGACTTGCTGAATAACAAAGAAACCAAACCGTCTCGTGTACGTCTTGAACATCTTGCACCAACTTGGCCCCCTGTGTCTAAAAAGCTGGAAGTTTCAGCTTAAGTGAAGCCTTTAAGTATGCTATTTGGTACCCTATAGGTGTGTCTTTTCTCATTTCATTCCCTCTGATGATCTTTGAGCTAAATGGGATGTTGGCCATTGCGGGAGGGATTGAATTTTAAGAGCAGGGAGGATCTGCTGCAATTTTACAGGGTACTGTCGAGGCCACACCTGGAGTAGTGCGTGGCTCTGGCTTCCTTTCTTGTGGAAGTTAAGAGGAGGTTCACCATGTCGACTTGGGAAATGAGAGGGTTAGTCTCTGAGGAGAGCTCAAGTAACCTGGGGCTGCACTCATTGGAGTTTAGAAGGTTGAGGGGGGAATTTTGTATATCAACGTATGAAAGGAATAGATAAGGTGGAAGCAGGCAGGTTGTTTCCATTGGCAGGTGAGACTAGGGGACATAGCTTCAAAATTTGGTGGAATGAATTTAAGGCAGAGACCACTTCTCCCAGAGAATAGTGAATCTGTGGAATTCTCTGCCCAACGAAGCAGCAGATTAAATGTATTTAAGACAACAAAAAAGAAGGGTTTTTGAAGAATGGGCTTTAGGGAGCAGGTAGGTGGAACTGTGTCCATGCCCAGATCAGCCATGATCTCGTTCAATGGTGGAGCAGGCCAGTTGGCCGACTTCTGCTCCTATTTCTAAAATGCTTAGATGCTTTTAAACTATTAAATAAATCTGATGGATTGATTGCAAACATCTTCCAATTAAATATAATCCCATCTGAATGAGTGTACGACCGCTGTAAACAATTTTTCCTAAAGAGTGTGCCACGTTGATGGTTTAAAAATAAAAAGATGCATGCTGTTTGCCTGCAGCTAGTGAGTGTACAACTCTGGCTAACGACGTCACAAGTGAATGAACTTTGAAGGCAGGCACAAAATTACAAAGAAATAGATACAAACTGGGAGTTAGGAAGTTGCATTTCAATCAGGGAATTTTAATTTCACACCCGGCCTCACGAGCCCAGGTCACAATGCTCTCTGATATAATAGATGCCACTTTTTTATGCTTTTGAATTAAAACATAAATTGGAAGTGCTCATCTGTTCCAGTGATGTTGCTAGTGGGAGATTCTATTAGGATTGGCCAGCATTAGCTAAAGGGTGTTAATTTCTTTTTTCTAAATCAAAAATAGACTTTATTCACAATAAATTATTTACAGATAGAAAAACATTCAAAGTTTGTTCCCACCCTTGAGTTTGTAGCCAAACATTTTCATTTTTGTTGCATTAATTTAACAGCATTGCGCCAGCTTTCTCTCAGTTGTGCGGACACAAAGCAGGCTGTGGGCGCGCAGTGCTTGCCTTCATGCGCACACACAGACCAACTGTGCACGCCCACAGAGCTTAGAAGGAACTCTCTCCTTTTCCCCCCACCCCTCCTTGTTGTTTGAGGGGCTTCCCCTTGGTCTTAGCCCCTCGATACCCGGTGATGGAAAGATCCAAACCCCTGCCTTTTCTCAACTTGTTTTCAGCTATGAACATCACCCCCACCCCCCCCCATCCCCACACCTTGGACTCTGCTCAAAATTTATGGGTGCACTTCCTTGAGAAGCAGCTACGTTTGGTTTCTTCCATACTGCTCTCCTGCCGACTGCATAAAAAATATTCGTGTTACGTGAGGTGAGGGTTTTAATTAAGTCTGCTGCTATTCCCGAGGGGGACCGTAGGGTCTCCGTTGAGGATGTCTGCTCTAGACTGTGGTCCTTCCCCACAGCACTCTTGTGTTGGCCGTGTAATAGCTCAGCACGATGCTTAATTCAGCATCCCTCTTGAAAGACCATGGCTAGTGAGTGGCAGATGAGTTCAAGGGTCCACTTGCACTCAAGGAATTGTGCTTGATGGCCGTCAATTCTGTCTGTCACCAGGCACACAGGAGGGGGTCCATTCAGCCCCTTTCAGTTCTGCTAGTCAGTTAAACCATGGTCAATTTGTATGACAGCTCTAGTTCATAAGCTCAAGAAAGTTTATATTCTTAGTGAGTGGTTTGGAGGTAGGGGTAAGGAGTGCTGGTGGTGGAAAGTGTTAACTTTGTGCACAAGAGCTCCAAAGGAAATGGTTTGGGGGAACTGGACAGGGGAATGAAAATGGCTGAGTTGCTCTTGCATAGAACTAGTCCTGCCTCGTTAAACAGAAGTTGTCTGCCTTAACCTTTCTTAGAGTCACCAAATATGAGAAATGGGAGCTGGAGTTGACCATCTGCTCCATCATATAATAAGATCCATTTACCCAGCTGTTCCCTTAATTTGCCTAATATTCAAAAATCTAGCTTATTTTTGTCTTGTATATATTTAATGAGACAGCCTCTACTGTTTACTTGGGCAGAGATCTCCGCAGATTCACTGCCCTCTGGGAGAAGCAGTAACTTCTCATCTCCATCTTAAATCAACTCCCTGAATCTTGAGGCTCTGTTCTCTACCTCTCATCTCCTCACTCCCTGTAACCTGCTGCCTCTCACCTGTCCATTATCTCTCCCCAGTACCCCTACCACTCCCACACACCCAGGGCAGCTGGTTAGTCCACCAAATGTCATGTAAACTGGTGCCCTCCACAGAGGAAGCTCACCTGGTCATGGATAAGACATGCAAACTCCACACTGACAAGGATGGAACCTGGGCTTCTGGAGCTGAGAGGCAGTAGAACTGCCTTCTGTGCCTCACACCTGCACTCCTTGAGCCTCAGTGAATGGGGGGGGGGGGGTTATGGGGCCGTAGGGAGTGACAGGGAGTGTGGATTGTTTAGGTCAGGGCAGAGGAGATATTGGGGGACGTCGGATGGAGGGGGATTAGCACAGGATAGTGAGAGATCAGGCTGGGGAACTGGAGGTTAGCACAGAGCAGTGATGGGGCTAGGGGGCATTGGGGAAGGTTAGCTGAGGGCAGTGATGGGGTGGTGACCTAGGGGTATTGGGGGAGTTAGCCCAGGTGATGGTGGTAGGGGGTGTGGGCGGCTGTGAAGTGGGAATGAGGTGTAAATAACTGGCTGTTCAGTAGGAATTGATTGACAGGTGGTGAGGATCTGCGCCCCCACTCCGCCCTTCCCGGCTGTCAATCGTCCCGAATGTTTGTCTGTCTTTGACACCAACAGACATCCATGCTCATCAAAACCAGTTAAAGCTCAGTGTTCAAACTGCACAGTTTTGATCTGTGTAAAACACGTTCACAAATATTGAAACTACCAGTTAAATTGGACAAACCACAATAACCATGGGTTCAACCAGTGTGAGTTCAAGGGCCTGCTTCCTGGCCTGGGGAAGAAGTTTGTGATGTCTTGTTTGCAGACAAGTTTGAGATCTTGAATTTTGGAAGGATGAACCAAGAAAGAACATGTGCGGTAAACGTTAAAGCACTGAGGAGTGTGGTAGAACAGAGGGATCTGGGAACACAGATACATAATTCCCTGAAAGTGGCGACACAGGTGGATAGGTTTGTAAAGGGAGCTTTTGGCATCTTGGCCTTCATAAATCAAGGTATTGAGTATAGGAGCTGGGATGTCATGGTAAAGTTGTATAAAGGCCAAATTTGGAGTATTGTATGCAGTTTTGGTCACCTAACAGGAAAGATATCAATAAAATTGAAAGAGGGCAGAGAAGATTTACTAGGATGTTGCTGGACTTCAGGAACCGAGTTACAGGGAAAGGTAACAGGTTAGGACTTTATCAAGTCACCCCTCATTCATCTATGCTCCAAGGGGAATAGAGGTATTTAAAATTATGAGGGGGTTAGACAGAGTAAATGTAGATAGGCTTTTTCCACTGAGAGTCAGAGAGATGCAAGCTAGATGGCGTGGGTTAAAGGTGAAAGGGGAAAGGTTTAGGGGGAACTTCTTCACACAGAGTGTGATGGGAATGTGGAACAAGCTGCCAGATGAGGTGATAGATTTGGGCTAATTTTTAACATTTAAGAAGAATTTTGATAGGAGCATGGATGAGAGGGGTATGGAGGGCTATGGACTGGGTGCAGGTCAGTGGGACTAGGCAGACAAGTGGTTCAGCACAGACTAGAAGGGCTGAAAAAGCCTGTTTCTGTGCTGTAATTGTTCTATTGTCTGTGAGAAGATTCCAGTGGAATGGCAGACCCTCCAGTGTTCCGTGGAAAGGAAGTCTTGGTACCGCAACCGAAGACTGGGAGCAGTTCAAGATGCACCAAAGGAGGACAAAGGGATTAATCAAGAGAGCAAAAATAAATTACAAAAGTAAGCTTGCGGCAAATATAAAAACCGACTGCAAAAGCTTTTATAAATATGTCAAGAGGAAAAGATTGGTGAAATCCAGAGTAAGTCCTTTGCAGTCGGAATCAGGGGAATATAATGGGGAATAAGGAAATGGCAGACCAATTAAATTATTACTTTAGTTCTGTTTTTACAAGAGAGGATACAAATAACCTCCCAAGGATGTTGGGAAACATAGAGACTAATGCAAGGGAGGAACTGAAAGAAATCAGTATCTCCAAGGACATGGTCTTGGGGAAATTGATGGGATTGAAGGCAGATAAATCCCAAGGGCCTGAAAAACCCAACACCCAACCCCAACCAACCAATTTTCCCCTGCAACCGCTGCAATCGTGTCTGCCTGTCCCGCATCGGACTTGTCAGCCACAAACGAGCCTGCAGCTGACGTGGACTTTTTACCCCCTCCATAAATCTTCGTCTGCGAAGCCAAGCCAAAGATAATCTACATCCTAGGGTACTCAAGGAAGTGGCCATTCAGATAGCAGATGCTTTAAGAATTATTTTCCAGAACTCGATAGACTCAGGATCAGTACCCATGGATTGGAGGGTAACTAATGTTACCCCACTATTTAAAAAGGGGGGTAGAGAAAAAGCGGGGAATTATCGGCCGGTGAGCCTTACATCAGTAGTGGGCAAAATGATGGAATCCATTATTAAGGATGTAATAGCGGAGCATATGACTAGCTGAGAAGGGATCGGACGGAGTCAACATGGATTTACAAAAGGTAAATCGTGCTTGACAAATCTATTGGAATTCTTTGAGATGGTGACAGGTAAAATAGATGGGGGAGAGCCAGTGGATGTGGTGTACCTGGACTTCCAAAAGGTCTTCGATAAGGTCCCGCATAAACGACTGGCTTCCAAAATCAAGGCTCATGGGATTGGGGGCAAAGTATTGATGTGGATTGAGAACTGGCTGGCAGGTAGAAGACAGAGAGTTGGGATAAATGGCTCGTTTTCTGAGTGGCAGGCGGTGACCAGTGGGGTGCCACAGGGATCTGTTCTGGGACCCCAGCTGTTCACAATTTACATTAATGATCTGGATGAGGGGATTGGATGTAATATCTCCAAATTTGCAGATGACACTAAGCTAGGAGGGGTTATGTGCACGGAAGAGGGGGGTCAGGAAGCTCCAGTGTGATTTGGATAAATTGAGGGACTGGGCAGATACATGGCAAATGCACTACAATGTGGATCAATGTGAGGTTATCCACTTTGGTAATACAAACCGGAGGGCAGATTACTATTTGAATGGCAATAGATTAAGAGATGGGGAAGTGCAGAGAGACCTAGGGGTACTTGTACATCAGTCTCTGAAGGCGAGCATGCAGGTACAGCAGGTGGTTAAAAAGGCAAATGGTATGTTGGCCTTCATATCAAGAGGGTTTGAGTCTAGGAACAAGGATACCTTACTGCAGCTGTACAGAGCCTTGGTGAGACCCCACCTGGAGAATTGTGTGCAGTTTTGGTCACCTTATCTAAGGAAGGATGTTCTTGCAATGGAGGGAGTGCAGAGGCGATTCACCAGGCTGATACCTGGAATGGCAGGAATGACTTATGAGGAAAGATTGCGCAAATTGGGATTGTACTCACTGGAGTTTAGAAGATTGAGAGGGGATCTCATAGAGACCTATAAAATTCTGGCAGGACTGGACAGAATGGATGCAGATGGGATGTTTCCAATGGTGGGGGAGTCCAGAACCCGGGGCCATGGTTTGAGGATAATAAGCAAACCATTGAGGACCGAGATGAGGAGGAATTTCTATACCCAGAGGGTGGTGAATCTGTGGAATTCATTGCCACAGAGGGCAGTAGAGGCAGGTTCATTAAATATATTTAAGAGGGAATTAGATTTATTTCTTCAGTATAAGGGTATTAAAGGTTACAGAGAGAAGGCGGGGATGGGGTACTGAACTTTAAGATCAGCCATGATCTCGTTGAATGGCGGAGCAGGCTCGAAGGGTCGAACTCCTGCTCCTATCTTCTATGTTTCTATGTTTTTTCTATGGAATGTCCACTTTTCCATCAGCTGGTCCTTGCCAGTTCCAACGGCTTCCCCTGCTGTTCCATTCCTTCTCTTTTCTATATTGCCCAACTCGTGCAATACTATCATCATCCAGGCCCCCGTCCCCACCCGGCACCGTGGTCTAGGTCCCATCCCCATCCAGCCCCGTCGTCCGGGCCCCCCGTCCCCGCCCGGCCTTGTCATCCAGGCGGCCCCCCCCAGTCCCCGCCTGGCCTCGTCGTCCAGGCTCTCCAAGTGGTGACTTGGTTTGGCCTCTGCTCTACTGATCTTTAACTTTATTCTCCTGAGAGCGTTCTGAGGACAAATGCAGACAGGTGCAACGATGGGAGTGTGTGGAGCTGGTAGTGAGCTCCCTCTGCTGCACTCACCTTCACTTCTCAGCCAATGGGGTTTTAAACCCCCTCACCACCCTTTGTCTTTAATTCATGTATTCAAGCTGCCAGCTCATGGGTTGCCCTCCCCATCCCCACCTGTCCTGCCTTCTGAGGTCTGAGACACCAACACTGAACCTACACCCCTTCTCCTCTTCCTGCTCAAACGTGTCACTCTTGCTACAACATTTTCCAACCTTCCTGTATTATCTCTCCCTTTGATTCAGCTTGTTTAACCTCGTCCATGTAATTATCCTCCTCCCTCTGTCTGTCTGCAGTTGCGCCTCTCCCTTTATGTGGTTTCTAACCATGGCATGCAAATCTCTGCAGGGTGCTGCAAGTTCTGCGTGGCCACAGCTGAGCCTGGGTCAGGGCTCCTTCCTCCCACAAGCCCGTGCCAGCATTTATCCCTCTTTCTGCCTCCATAACCCTGCCCCACAGAAAAACGAGAGGGGATCTCATAGGAATGTAAGAGAGGCGGGAAAGTTATTGCCAAAGGCAGGTGAGACGAGAACAAGATTTGGGAAGTAGGTTTAGGACAGAAGTGAGGCGAAACAGCTTCTCCCAGAGGTGGTGAATCTAGAACACCATCCCCAAGGAAACAGTTGAGGCGCCTCAATAAATAGCTTATAGACAGAGGTAGGTGTGTGTTTCTATTTTGCTTAGTTAGGTAATTAAAGATTATGGGGATTGGGGGGAGGGTAGGTGGAGCCATGATCTATTGAACAGCAGGGCAGGCTCTAATAGCTGACTCCTGCTCCTGTTTCTCAAGTTGTGCCTTTCTTTCCCCTGTGTTTACCTAATACTCTCTTAAAGATCTCTGGCCTCAGCTCAGCCAGGCCCACCCCACCCTATGGATGGGAGTTCCACCCTCTCCTCATGCTCTCAAATTCTGCTCCAGGTTTTCAACAGCAAGCCAAAACACATCCCTCTGTTCACCTGGCCAAACCCGTTTTGAAGCTCCCTTGGGTCTCCAGGTTTCACTTCCCGATTAGAAACATTCCCAGGCCTACATAATCCTTCCACATTCTGTCATCCCACAGCTGATGACAGTTTAAGCCTTCTCCAGTTCTACCTATTCTGGAAGAGACTGTCCATGGCACCTGGCTATGGTTGAACTGGCACTGTATCAAGTCAAATTTATTGTCATCTGATTGCACCTGACAAAACTGCGTTCTCTGGTCCTCGATGCAAAACACACAGAAACACAACCAGACATAACACACATACAATCAAACAATACATATACAGAACCTGTATTCATGTACACAAATAAATAAATGTTTTGTGCATGACAGTCTTGGAGGGTGAGTGTGCGCAGTTCCTTTGGTCGTTCTGTATTCTCACTTCCTGTGGGAAGAAGCTGTTTCTCAGCCTGGTGGTGCTGGCTTTGATCCTCCTGATGAGAGCAGCTGAAAGATGCTGTGTGCAGGTTGGAACGGGTGCTCCATGATTTTGTGCGCCCTGTTCAGACAAGGATTCCGGTAGATCATGGGGTTTGGGGAAGGGAGACCCCAGTAATCCTCTTTGCCACTCTTAAGGTCCTGTGGATGGACCTCCGATCCATTTTTCTCCAGCAACTGTACCAGGGCGCCCTCGCTAGAGCTCCTGTAGAAGGTTACATAATGGTGGCCGGTAGTCTTGCCCGCTTCAGTCTTCTCAGGAGGTGCAGTCGCTGTTGCACTTTACTGACAAATGAAATGATGTCGAGTGTCCTGGTGTAGTCGAGTGTCCTGGTGTAGTTGCCTGTTCACTGTGCCTAAATGAGGTCATAGACAAGACAGCAGGAGATGAGATGAGTGAAAGAGCTCCTCGGAACCCTCTTCGGAGAGAGTGAGGGGATTTCGGCACGTTGTGTGGAGCATCAAAAAAACCTGCGGATGCTAGAATCTTTTGCAGTGAGCTGCTGAAGGAACTCAGCAGGTTGAACCACATCCGTGGAAAGAAATGGTTTGACTGTTTTGGGTTGGGATCCTTTATCATGATTCTCACAGTCTAATGGATTGACAACCTATAGCCGCGGGGATCTGGAGGAACTCGGTTGTGAGGCAAAACTGCTCGATTCCCAGATCCTAACCCATTATATTCTCTGCACATTCCCTTTCCCCACCTCTCCCTCTCCACCCAGATTATACCACAGGGATCAGTGCTGGGACTGATAACACAGATCTGAACTACTCTGTGGAAGGACTTAAATGTACAAGAGGAAAATTGCAGACATGACAAAATAAGTGAGAAGCTAAGTTGCGCAGAAAGTACAATGGAATCGCCGAGATGTTGATAGGTTAAGTGAATGGGGAAAATGTTGGGACACGTACACAGGGGGAATATGTGAAATTGTCCATTTAGACGGATGAACAAAAGGAACAGCACTGTTCTGATTAAGTGAAGCCAGGGAAAGCTGAGTCACCGTACTAGTTGGAGGTCCTCGAGCATTTTTTTTTTGAGATGCAAAAAGCTGACTGTGCATCAGGTGATAGGGACATCCCATGGAACCCTGGATCATATTTCTATTTTAAACTTAGACGTACAGCTCAGTAAAAGACCCTTCTGCCCACAAATGTGTGCTGCCAAAATAACCTCCAATCTCCACCTGTTTTTGAGAGGGTTTCACAGGAGTTAAGCTATTTTAAAAAAAAGTCTTCCTGCAACTGGAGACATCAAAGCCGAGTCCACATCTGCAGCCCTCTGGAAGTGCTTCCCTGTTCATTCTTCAATGGTTCTCTCTGGCAAAAGTTAGACCTAGAACATTCCAGCCCAATGCAGGCCCTTCAGCCCATGTTGTTGTGCCGACCGATTATAAACCTCCAGAACAATCTAACCCCTCCCTACCTTGCCCCTTCTATTTTACTTACATCCATGTATCTAAGAGTCTTTTGTATGCCCCCTATTGTACCAGCCTCCACCACCACTTCTGGCAGAGCATTCCAGGCACCAACTACTCTCTATGTAAAAAAAACTCCCTCTATCTTCTTTCCTTAACTAGATGTCGTCTGGTCTTTGCTCTTGTCACCCTGGGAAAAAAGTGCTGGCTAAGTGCCTCATAATCTTATTGACCTCCACTCAACAACCTCTTCTTCCAACACTCCCCATTTCCCCACATCCTGCACCATATGACTTATTGTAACACTTGTTTATCTGTTATAATTGCACTACCTGGTTTGTGTGTTAACTTGCCTAGATAGCACTCAAAGCGGCACGGTTGGCTAGCACTTAACACAACGCCTTTACAGTGCCAGCGACCAGGGTTGAGCCTGCACTGCCTGTAAGGAATTGGTTTGTTCTCCCTTTGTCCGTGTGGGTTTTCCCCGGGGGTTCTGGTTTCCTCCCACTGTTCAAAATGTACTGGAGATGTAGGTTAATGGGGTATAAATTGAGCAGCACGGACTAGCGAGCCGAAATAAATTTAAATTTAAAAAAACTATATCGGTACACATGACAATACTCACTTTTCCAGCATTTTCTTTCAGATTTCCAACATCTGCAGCTTTTATCATTTATCTTTTCATTGTTTTTAATTCACAAACTTGCTGATCAAGCCCTAATGAATTGTAGTGAGACTTCTTTACTCTCGTATGCATTCCACTGGCATGCAGTTTTCCCACCATCTGCCAGCCAGGATTGTTTTCGGTTGATTTCTGCTAAGCACGATTGATGATCAGAACTCTCCCACACAAACGGCAATTCATGCAAGTCTCTAATGCTGGAGAGGTGTTCGTTAGCGTGTGGAATAAACCATAATCAGTGATTAGCCTTTTCTTCTCCCATTCCTAAAACGTACAGTGAAGTCCCAGCTTTAACAATAGCCCTAGGATGTTTACAGAGAGTGGCGGGAGTGTGGACCGAGCTGCCAGCTGAGGTGGTGAATGCACGCTCAATTTTAACATTTCAGAAGCATTTAGACACATGGATGGGAGGGGTATGGAGGGCTATGGACGAGGTGCAGGTCAGTGGGACTAGGCAAAAAAAAATGGTTTGGCACAGACTAGAAGGGCTGAGAGAGCCTGTTTCTGGGCTGAAGTGTTCTATGTAGAAGAAAGGCTGCGAGAGAGTGCATTCCCTGGAATTCTGAGTGGATGGACGAACTCAGTTGTGAGCCAAAGCTGCTCGTACCCGTAATCCCAACCCATTGTCTTCTCTGCACATTCATTCACCCACCTCGCCCTCTCCACCCAGATTATACATCTCACCTTCACTCCAGAGGCAACTTAGACTTGACCAATTAACCTAGCTACCCACACACTTTTTTGGAACTGGAGTGGTGTTCCAAGTGATAAGCACTGAGGGCGATGCAAGAAAGATGCTGTTGGGATAGGAAGCAAATTTAAGAAGGAAAGAAGGTGCCAATTCCAATGAGTTGCTGGCCGATTGATTGCGCTGGTCAAAGTTCTTCTACGGGGGTGGGGAAATATCTAGGTTGGATGCACAGCCCTGGAGATGGCTGGCCAAAATTAAGCCGTCCAAATTCCATGTTGTGCCCCTTGATCTGTGTGTGGGAGAAGAGAAATTGTCACCGTTTTCGGTCGTACTTGCGAACAGCCCAATGCTACACTACCCTCACCATAATCTACTCCGAGACCAAAAGATCTTTCTGTGCCACAGAAACATCGCTTCAACATTCGCACTGAATATTTACTTGTTGATTTGCATTTATTAGCTATTTTTCTGTTGTGGCAGAGCGAGGTAATTAATTTTAGACTATTGTAATTAGTGCTTCACTTGCACCTGTGCGGCTGCTGCAAGTAAGAATTTTGGTGCCCCTGCACACTGTATATGACAATAAGTTCACATACTTGGGCTACATGGTTAGTGCAGCAGTTAGTGTAATGCTGGTACAGTGCCAGCAACAGAGATTCTCATCCCGTGCTGTCTGTAAGGAGTCTGTACGATCTGCCTGTGTCTGCGTGGGGTTTTCCCGGTTTCTTCCCACTCTTCAAAATGTACCTGGGCTGTAGGTCAATGGGGTGTAATTGGATGGGCTGAAACTGTCCTGCATGTTTACATTTAAAAACGTAAATTTAAAAAAATTAATTCAAAGAGAGGAGAGGGGGGATGAGACAGGGACCATCATGTGGTAGGTGGATGGGGGAGGGGGTGAATGATGGCAGACAGCTTGAGGAAAGGGGGTAGGGGCAGAGTTGGGAGAAAGGGGCAGGCGTGTGATGGAGAGAGAAAAGCTCCATTTACACAACCTCTTCAAGGCGGGAATATTGGGCCACGCTGTTCTGTGTAAAAGGTACGAATGTGGAATGGGATGGGGTCATTGTAGCCGGCAGCGAAGGTCGTCACAGCACTCAATTGACATCTGTGCAAAAAGGGCAAGCTGTCACACTAGATGCAGACGTGTTACACAATACACCTCTTTTGCTTCCAGATTGCCAGCATGCTTTGTAAAATGACACTCTGGGGCAGCGTTATGCCGGCGCTGTTTGGTGCAGTGCAAACCAGCAAAGTCAACTTAATGACGGATCTTCTTTACGGCAGTGTAAAAAGGGCTAGCGGGGGGGATGGTGGGGGGGGGGGGGGGAAGAAAGAGCAGATGCAACCAGGTCTTGAGGAGGGAAAGATGAAAATGGAGCAACTTCTGGAACATAGAAGAAACGAAATATCTGAATGCAGAAACATTGAAGCATATTCATCGTATTCAACGAGAGTTTGTTGTCATATCCTTAAGTACAATGTATGGATGCACTGAAATTCTTGCTTGCTGCAGCCACACAGGTATGTAAGATAAAGAAACTACAATAGAGTCAATTAAATTACTACAAAATGCCAAGACAGAAAAGGAAAGGATCAATAAATATTCACGGTTATAGTTGATGCAAGAAGAAAGGGAAGAGGAACTCTCAGAATACTGGAAGAATCTGTGGAAGGCAAACGGCAGTCGACATTCAGGCCAAAATCCTTCAGTAGTAATGAGGGTTGTACCTGGCGAGGTTAAAAGGAACGTTTCAGAAGGGCAGACAGATCTTTTGGTGGCTCCAGGGTAGTTTGTGGTAGTTTATTTTTTATTTTTTATTTTTCACACCATAAACCACATTAACCATGATACATACTTTTTCTTTTTCAAATATATACAGTGCCATTTTCTTCCCCCCCCCCTCCCATCCCACCCTCCCTACCTCCCCCCTCCCGTTCATTTAAAGTACAAAATCTAGGATACATTAAACCAGTCAAACAATGTTGTCATTCAATAAAAATAAACAAGAAATTCCACTGAGTCAATTCTTTTCATTTCCTTCTCCTTTCGTTAATTTAGGTAGTGAATGTCCCCGGTAGGTTTTCGCTATTGTATTTCATGTAAGGCTCCCATATTTGTTCAAATATTTCAATATTATTTCTTAAACTATATGTTATTTTTTCTAATGGAATACATTTATTCATTTCTATATACCATTGTTGTATTTTCAAATTATCTTCCGATTTCCAGGTTGACATAATACATTTTTTTGCTATGGCTAGAGCTATCTTAACAAATCTTTTTTGTGCATCCTCCAAATCAATTCCAAATTCTTTGTTTTTTATGTTACTTAGGAGGAAGATCTCTGGATTCTTTGGTATATTGTTTTCCGTAATTTTATTTAATATTTGGTTTAGATCTTCCCAAAATTTTTCTACTTTCTTACATGTCCAGATTGCATGAATTGTTGTTCCCATTTCTTTTTTACATCGAAAACATCTATCAGATACTGTTTGGTCCCATTTATTTAACTTTTGAGGTGTAATGTATAGCCTGTGTATCCAGTTATATTGTATCATACGTAACCTCGTATTTATTGTATTTCTCATCATTCCAGAACATAATTTCTCCCACGTTTCCTTTTTTATCTTTATATTTAAATCTTGTTCCCATTTTTGTTTAGTTTTACCATTTGTTTCCTCATTCTCCTTTTTTTGCAGTTTAATATACATATTTGTTATAAATCTTTTGATTATCATTGTATCTGTAATCACATATTCAAAGTTACTTCCCTCTGGTAAACTCAGACTGCTTCCCAATTTGTCCTTCAAGTAGGATCTCAATTGGTAATATGCCAGCACTGTATCTTGAGTTATATTGTATTTATCTTTCATTTGTTCAAAGGATAATAATCTATTTCCTGAAAAACAATTTTCTATTCTTTTGATCCCTTTTTTCTCCCATTCTCTAAAGGAAAGGTTATCTATTGTAAAAGGGAGTAACTTGTTTTGTGTCAATATTAGTTTTGGTAATTGATAATTTGTTTTATTTCTTTCTACATGAATCTTCTTCCAAATATTGAGTAGATGATGTAATACTGGAGTACTTCTATATTGTACCAATTTTTCATCCCATTTATATAATATGTGTTCAGGTATCTTTTCCCCTATTTTATCTAACTCTAATCTAGTCCAATCTGGCTTTTCCCTTGTTTGATAAAAATCTGATAAGTATCTTAATTGTGCGGCTCTATAATAATTTTTAAAGTTTGGCAGTTGTAAGCCTCCTTGTTTATACCATTCTGTTAATTTATCTAGTGCTATCCTCGGTTTTCCCCCCTTTCCATAAAAATTTCCTTATTATTTTCTTTAACTCCTTGAAGAATTTCTCTGTCAGGTGTATTGGCAATGCCTGAAATAGGTATAATATTCTTGGAAAAATGTTCATTTTAATACAGTTTATCCTTCCTATTAGTGTTAGTGGTAAATCTTTCCAATGCTCTAAATCGTCCTGTAATTTTTTCATTAGTGGATAATAATTGAGTTTATATAGTTGGCCGAGGTTTTTATTTATTTGTATACCTAGGTATCTTATTGCTTGCACTTGCCATCTGAATGGTGATTCCTTCTTAAATTTTGAGAAATCTGCATTATTCATAGGCATTGCTTCACTTTTATTTACGTTAATCTTGTAACCCGACACTTCTCCATATTCCTTCAATTTCTTATATAATTCTTTTATTGATAGTTCTGGTTCTGTTAAGTATACTATAACATCGTCCGCAAATAAACTGATTTTATATTCCTCGTGTTTTATTTTTATCCCTTTTATATTATTTTCTGTTCTTATCAATTCTGCTAGTGGTTCTATAGCTAACGCGAACAATAAAGGTGATAGTGGGCACCCCTGCCGTGTTGACCTGCTTAAGTTAAATTGCTTTGATACATATCCATTTACTGTCACTTTCGCCAATGGTCCCTTATATAATGCTTTAATCCAATTAATATACTTCTCTGGTAAACTGAATTTTTGCAATACTTTGAAGAAATAATTCCATTCTACTCTGTCAAAGGCCTTCTCTGCGTCTAAAGCAACTGCTACTGTTGGCGCTTTACTCCCTTCTACTGCATGAATTAAGTTAATAAATTTACAAATATTGTCTGTTGTGCGTCTTTTTTTAATAAATCCAGTTTGGTCTAGATTTACCATTTTCGGTACATACTCTGCTAATCTGTTTGCTAATAGTTTAGCTATTATCTTATAATCTGTGTTAAGTAAAGATATTGGTCTATATGACGCTGGTGCGAGTGGATCTTTCCCTTGCTTTAGTATTACTGTAATTATTGCTGTTTTACATGAATCTGGTAAGCTTTGTGTTTTATCAATCTGGTTGATTACTTCCAGGAGGGGAGGAATTAATAAATCTTTAAATGTTTTATAGAATTCTATTGGGAACCCATCCTCTCTTGGTGTCTTATTATTTGGTAATTTTTTTATTATCTCTTGTATTTCTACTATTCCAAATGGTTCTATTAATTTATTTTGTTCCTCTATTTGTAGTTTTGGTAGTTCAATTTTAGTTAGAAATTCATCTATTTTCCCTTCTTTCCCTTCGTTTTCAGTTTGGTATCATTGTTCATAGAATTCTCTGAAGTTTTCCTTGATCTCCTTTGGATTATATGTGATTTGTTTGTCTTTTTTCCTTGATGCCAATACCATTCTCTTAGTTTGTTCTGTCTTAAGCTGCCACGCTAGAATTTTGTCCGTTTTTTCCCCCTAGTTCATAATATTTCTGTTTTGTCTTCATTATGTTCTTCTCCACCTTATATGTTTGTAGTGTTTCATATTTTATTTTTTTATCTGCCAATTCTCTTCTTTTAGTTGTATCTTCCTTCATTGCTAATTCTTTTTCTATATTTGCTATTTCCCTTTCCAACTGCTCTGTTTCCTGATTATAATCCTTCTTCATCTTGGTTACATAACTTATTATTTGCCCTCTAATGAACGCTTTCATTGCATCCATCCCATAGTATAAACTTATCTTTCACTGATTCCGTGTTTATTTCAAAATACATTTTAATTTGTCTTTCAATTAATTCTCTAAAATCCTGCCTTTTGAGTAACATGGAGTTTAATCTCTATCTTTACATTCTTGGAGGGATGTCCTCTAACTTTACTGTCAATATTAAGGGTGAATGGTCCGATAATATTCTAGCTTTATATTCTGTTTTTCTTACTCTATCTTGCATACGAGCTGATAACAAAAATAGGTCTATTCTTGAATATGTTTTATGTCTAGCCGAGTAATATGAATATTCCTTTTCCTTTGGGTGTTGTTTCCTCCATATATCCAAAAGTTGCATTTCTTCCATCGATTTAATTATAAATTTGGTTACTTTGTTCTTTCTGTTAATATTTTTCCCAGTTTTGTCCAAATTTGAATCCAAATTCAGGTTGAAATCCCCTCCTATTAATATGTTCCCTTGCGTATCTGCTATCTTCAAAAAAATATCTTGCATAAACTTTTGATCTTCTTCGTTAGGTGAATATACATTGAGTAGATTCCAAAACTCCGAATATATCTGACATTTTATCATTACATATCTCCCTGCTGGACCTATTATTTCCTCTTCTATTTTAATTGGCATATTTTTACTAATTAATATAGCTACTCCTCTTGCTTTTGAATTATACGACGCTGCTGTTACGTGTCCTACCCAATCTCTCTTTAATTTCTTGTGCTCCAATTCAGTTAAATGTGTTTCTTGCACAAATGCTATATCAATTTTTTCTTTTTTCAGTAAATTTAGCAGTTTCTTCCTTTTAATTTGGTTATGTATTCCGTTAATATTTAAAGTTATATAGTTCAGCGTAGCCATTTTATACTTTGTTTATCTTCCCTTTCCGTTTCTCCATCATTACCTTTCCTTCTTATCCATTTCTGCTTTCTTGTTTTGAACACTTTATAAGACAACATTTCTAAAACATCAAACATTTTCCCTATTCTCCTATTTAAAACTTCTTTAACCCCAATCTCCCCTCCCCCTCCTGAGTTGTCCTTTATCCCTTGTCGGACAACCACTTCTCCCCTCTCCATTTGGATTTGCGAATTCACTCGCAAACGTCAGCTGATTTTGCAGTGACCGTAACTCCTCCCCACCCAGCCCCCCCAGAAAAGATTTCAATTTTCATATGTAACAAAGGTCACTCTTTTAATTCCCTCCTTATTCCCTCTATTCCATTTCCCTCCCTTATTAATTCTTGTCTATACTCTATATATTTTCCTCTAAATACGGATACATTCATGTATGCACACTATATATATATATATATATATATATATATATATATACACACATATACCCCTTTACACATATACATATAGATCGTGGTCATTTTTACTCTTATTACATGTCTTCATCTCTCTGTCTGTTTTGTAGTTGTTCTGCAAATTTCCTTGCTTTCTCTGGATCCAAGAATAGTCTGTTTTGTTACCCTGGAATAATTATTTTAAGTACCGTTGGGTACCTTAACATAAATTTTTATCCTTTTTTCCATAAGATCGTTTTCGCTGTATTGAACTCCTTCCTCTTCTTCAGGAGTTCAAAACTTATGTGTCCTTTTTAGTTCGCAGTCTTTTGTACTCTTGTTACACGTCTTCATCTCTCAGTCTATTTTGTAATTGTTCTGCAAATTTTCGTGCTTCCTCTGGATCCGAGAATAGTCTGTTTTGCTGTCCTGGAATAAATATTTTCAATACCGCTGGATGCTTTAGTATAAATTTATACCCTTTCTTCCATAAAATCGCCTTTGCTGTATTGAACTCCTTTCTCTTCTTCAGGAGTTCAAAACTTGTATCTGGATAAATAAAAATTTTTTGCCCTTTGTACTCCAGTGGCTTGTTGTCCTCTCTTACTTTCTCCATTGTTTTCTCCAGTACCTTTTCTCTTGTAGTATATCTTAGGAATTTTACTAAAATGGATCTTGGCTTTTGTTGTGGTTGTGGTTTAAAGGCTAATGCTCTATGTGCCCTTTCTATCTCCATTTCTTGCTGTAGTTCTGGACATCCTAAGATCCTGGGGATCCATTCTTTTATAAACTCTCTCATATTCTTGCCGCCTTCATCTTCCTTAAGGCCCACTATCTTTATATTATTTCTTCTGTTCTAATTTTCCATTATATCTATTTTCTGAGCTAATAGCTCTTGTGTCTCTTTAACTTTTTTATTAGATTCTTCTAATTTCTTTTTTAAGTCCTCTCCCTCCATTTCTACTGCTGCTTCTCGTTCTTCCATCTTATCCATTTTCTTTCCCATTTCTGTTAAGGTCATATCTATTTTATTCACTTTCTCTTCTGTACTGTTTATTCTTCTTAAATCACTAAATTCTTGTGCTTGCCATTCTTTAAATGACTCCATGTATTCTTTAATAAGAGAAAGTACCTCCTTTATCTTGCCTTTCCCTTCTTCTTCCATTTTACTGTACTCTTTCTCTTCTTTCTTGTTTTCGTTGTCTTCTATGTTCTCCTCTTGCTGCTGCTGTTCTGTAGCTGTCATTGCCGGCTGTGGAGATCGACTCCCCAGCTGGTCGCCCTTCCCGTCGGTGTGTTTTTTTGCATGCGCAGTTGCGCACTTTTACTCGGCTCAGCGAGCCATTTTTGTAGTCCAGTTTCTGGACCTGAGGGAGCGGGTTTCTCTCTCCACCACGGGCCTCTTCGAACAGGTAAGGCCTTCTCCTTCTTCCGTGTCTTCTCTTCCTCTCTTCTTACCGTTGGTTTCGATGTTTCTTTTTTCGTCGCCATCTTCTTTCCACCTTTATACTCCCTTTACTTTAATTTTTATTTTTGTGCCTTTGTGTTTTCCTTTATTTTCTTCAACTTTTCTGGAGAGGGCTGGAGTTCACCGTCCGGCCACTACTCCATCACGTGACTTCCAATCGGTAGTTTGTGGTAGTTGAAGGTTACAGTAGTGCAGGAAATGTGGTGGAAGGGAATACTGGGTGGGTGGGGAACTTCTTCATACAGAGAGTGGTGGGCGTGTGGAATGTGCTGCCAGCTGAAGTGGTGAATGCAGGCTCGATTTTAATGTTTAAGAAAAATTTGTACAAGTCTATGGATGGAAGGGGTTTGGTGGGCTGAGGTCTGGGTGCAGGAGAGTGGGATTGGACAGAATAATAGTTTGGGGCAGACTAGATGGGCCAAAGGGCCTACCTATGTACTGTAGTATTCTCTGGGAAGATTCAAGGACCAACACCTAATTGGGCACTTTCCAACCAGACAGCATTAACATTCTCCAGTTTTAGTGATCTCTCGCTCTCTCTCTCTCGCCCACTCTCTCTTCTCTTCCCACCCCCTCTTTTGCACCAGCTCTCCACTCCATTCAGATATCTCTCCCCATCATTCATCAGCTTTTATTTTTTCTTCCACCCTCCCACTTGTCATCAGCCTGTGCATCTCCCTCCGTCCCTTTGTCCTTTCTCTCCTCCTGCTGCCTTTTTACCTTCTGCCCATACCTTGACAAAGGACTCAGGCCTGAAACGTCAGTTACTCTTTACCTCCTGTAGACGCTGCATGACCTACTGAGTTTCTCCAACACTTGGTGTATCGCACTGCAATCCCAGCATCTACAGACTCTCTTGTTTAATTTCAAGGGCCTGACACTGTGTTCTTGAGGGAGTGAATCCCCACCTGCGCGAGAAGTGACACCTGATCATCCCAGTGATAAGGGATGCATGTTCACCACGGGAGTTGGGCAGAGCCAGCTAACCGACTGGTCCACGGTGTCCATGTGCTTCCAACCCTTTACCCTTCATGCTCCTCAACCGCGAGTCTTGTCAGTAATCATCTGGAATAAATTTCACATTGAGAGGTTACTGTAGCGTGTGTGTGACATGCTCACAGCCAAGTGCTGTCCTTAATGCTGGTGAGATAAAGCTGGGTGATGCAACATTTGAATGATCTGTTTGACCTGGAGCTCCTGCTGAACATTGCCCAGCCGAACTTCAGAAGAAAACCGATTTATTTGAAGGGCTCAGGCCTGAAATGTTGGCGATATATCTTTGTACCTCCATTTGAATGCTGAAAAAACTGGCTGAGTTCCTCCAGCATTTTGGTGCGCTTTTACTACCATCACAGCGTTTGCAGCCTTTCGTCTTTGTCCCATCTCCAGGGCTGCACATATAAGCAAAAAAAAAAAAAATTCTAAAAGAACTTTGTCCAGTGCAATCAATCGCCTGGCAACTCATTAGAATTGACTCCCTTCTTCCGGGATGGGAAGATTAATCATTGAGGAGTGTTTAATGGATCTGTACTCACTGGAGGTTAGAAGGATTGGTGGGAGGGAGGGGGTCATTGAAACTGACTGAATATTGAGAGAGTGGACATGGAAAGGATGGTTCCAGTAGTTGGAGAGTCTTGAACCAGAGGGCGCAGCCGCAGAATAAAAGGACATCCCTTTAGACCAGACATGAGGAGACATTTCTTCAGCCAGATGTGGGTGAATCTGCAGAATTTGTTGCCTCAGACGACTGTGGTGGCCAAGTCATTGGGTAAATTAGAAGTGGAGGTTAATAACTTCTTTAATAAGGACGTCAAATTATGGGGAGAATGGAGTTGAGAGGAAAGATATATCTGCCATGATTTGAATAGTGGAGCAGACTTGATGGGCTGAATGGTCTAATTCTGCTCCTACATTATGGTGGGATTAGAGTAAATATAAGGGGATGGTGGCCAGCACTGATTCAGTGGCCTGTAGGCTTGTTTCTTTGTTAAATCTCCATAAAACATTCACCAATTATTGGGGTATCATGAGACACTTCAGAAGAAGCCTGGAAACGCCACCGACTAACACCATTAGTACATTACACAGATTGTCGTACATAATATCAAACCAGGAGGCTCTGTGCTTGTCAGCCTGACTTGCTCCACTGATTTTTGCAGAAATATCCAACGTGTCTGCAGTTAATTCAAGATGACATTTTCATCTCTGGGAAAACAGAGGCACAGATTGCTTTTCTCTCCCCTAAGGTCAGCTGCTAATATCATCCGGTGAATACAACGAGACCGAACCTGCTGTAAAATTTATAAAGCCCTGCAGTTGGTCTCAATCTCTCCCATCGTTACTGAAAGAAGATAAGAAATTATGCACACTGGCGGAAAGCCAGCGCAAGCCAGCTCGAAGTATGAAAATCTATCCTTTTCATCTCGGAATAGGTAGCTTCCAGGATGAGGCAGATACTTGAGCTGATCAATGCCAAACGTTTACTCCCTTCGTCGAGAGCTCCCATATGTTTCACCTCAGCCAAACCTGTGAGCTCTACCGCAGTCCCGTGAAGCACCAGCACCTCTGATATCGTACATCATCCTTCATTGCTGATGGGTCCAAATCTTGCAATTCCTTTCCCTTTAGGAGTTAAACATCTCCAGTGACAGGTCCTGCTCCACCCATGTTGATGCAATGGCCAAGAAAGCACTCTGGCACCTCCACTTCATCAAGAGCCTGAGGAGATTTGGCACATCTCCTACCTCCCTCAACAACTTATCCAGGAGCTCCACTAAAAGCATCCTGTCGGGGTGTATCACTGAGTGGGACAGGAACTGTTCAACCCAAGAATGGCTCAGACTATCACTCACACAGCATCGCCCCCCCCCCCCCCCCCATCCACATCTCCATTAACTCCATCTACACTTCCCGGTGCCTTAAGACATGTTAAAAGACATCCAGTAGCCACACTCTCCTCACCCCGTTCCCCCCCAAAAATAATCAGGAAGAAGATTCACAAGAGTGAGATCATGTATCACCAGATTCAAAGATAATTTCTTTCCTTCTGTTATCAGACTCCTGAATGAACCTCACCCTGGTTAAATTAGGCTGCCCTTTGCTCTGTACCAACTGATCTCACTTTGTAACTGCACTTTGCTCTGTGTCTTGTATGAGATGTGCACCAGTCTGCTCGCAATACAACCTCTATCACCACATCTTGGTGCAAGTGACAAAGACCTTGCACTGGAAGAATACTGAGTACCTTCAGTGCAAGGACTGCAGTTCAAGAAGGAAGATCATGTCATCTTCTCAAGGGAGACTAGGAATTTGGCAATAAATAAAAACATGATGCTAGAAAAACTCAGCAGATCGAACAGTGTCCTTCATATAGCAAAGATAAAGATACATAATGGATGTTTTGGACGACCCTTCATCAAGGTCTGAAAAAATGTCGGCAGGCTTGCGGATCACTAGAATTTAGTTTTTGGAGTTTTGTTGACTATTGATCACTTCCCTTATCCTAGGAGTCAACTCTCAACCATGTCAGTTAGCGATAATGAAATCCACTATTGCCTTCCATATACTGTTGTCTGAGGAAAATAATGTTTTTAGATTATTTCATTTCATATATTTTCATGACCTAGTAGGGAGGCAGTCATCCCCACGAGTTTATCCATCCTTTGTTTAGATAATGGCAGTTACCTCCACTTCGCCCTACCTCACTATCCTTTTAATAAAATGGCCAGCGACTACTTGGAATGAAAGCTTCACTTGCTCATACTCCAGGATGTATTGGGGCCTCCCCTCCTCAGTGACATCCTGTGTCCCCTGTAGCTGGCATGTTGAATATATGCTGTGAAATGTCTTTCAAAATTAGTTCATCTTTATCAGTGCTCACATTTAAGTTTGTGTGACCTTCCCAAAGGGACCGTGTACCTAAGTGGGATTTAATACATTTCCTGTGACAAACATACCCCCCCCCTGACAATCTGGGTATTAACTCCTGCACCCACCCATCTCCTAATTACAGGTCCACCCTGACTTGGTGCATGCACAGAGGGTTCTTGTATTGGAGTTCAGTTGGTGCATGCACGGAGGGTTCGCGTATTGGTGTTTGGTTGGCACGTGCATGCGAGTTAAGGGCGCATATTCAATACTGTTAGGGCACTTAACTCACGCATGTGCCAACCAAACTCCAGTACGCGAGAGAAAGAGAAGCTAAAGAGGGTCCCTTCAGAGTGTTTGTAGAAGGTGCTGAATAAATGCAGGTTACTTCCTTACATTCTCAAGTCACTGAACTGCAGTTTCCATTTTGAATGAAATGTGCGTTTCCGTTGACTGTCCTTTTATATTTCCTTTCCAGCGATGAAATCTGGAGGCACACAATTGAAGCTCATCATGACTTTCCAAAACTACGGGCAGGCCCTGTTCAAACCGATGAAGTGAGTAGTTTTTTACTTATTTAGCCACAAGATGCGGTGGTCGCTGGATGTAAATGACCAGTTTGCTATCACTTTGACTGCTTCTTCTGCTTGATGAAAGGATACCTCTGCTTTCTCTCTGTTGTTTGAAAAGGAGCAAAAGGATTCACGGGGATATTACTGGGATTGAAGAGGCTGCAACAATATTCCATGAGACCTAGGAGCAGAAATAGGGCTATTCAGCCCATTGAGCCTGCCCTTTCAATCAGGAGCTGATCCATTTCCCCACTCAGCCCTATTGTCTGGTCTTCTCCCCATAACCTTTGATGCCCTGGCTAATCAAGAAGTTTGTAATGGCTAGACCCAGAGGGTAACACTGTTTGACTGGTGTGATGTTCATTCAGGTGCCTGGAATGTTGGAGAATCTCCACAGGCCCTGCAGCATCCATAGAAAGTAAAAATAGTCAATGCTGGGGGCCTGAGGCTTTTTTCTGAGATTCTCCAGTGCTTTCTGTGCCAGACGCCAGCATCTGCAGCTTTATATTGTTCATCTCCTTGAATCCGTTGGCGTGAGATGTCACATTCTGGCAGGAGGGTGTGGGAGACGTTATAGCAGTGCGGCAGGTGGGGAGAGGAATGCAGAGGATAAATTCAGGGCATTGAAGCAGGTTGATAAAGTTTTTTTGTCATATACATTGTACAATGTACATGCGCATCGAAATTCTTACTTGCTGCAGCTGAAGTCTCATACCACCAGGTTTAGGAACAGTCGCTACCCCTCCACCATCAAGCTCCTAAATACCAGACTCATTTAAAGACTTGGCACATTATTTATTATTAACTAGTTATTTTCTGTATTGCACAGTCAGTTTGTGTACATTTCTTTCTTGGTTTGCAATTCTCTCTTTTGTTTACTTATCTGTTCTTGAGTACTGCTTTTTTGCTCTACTGTTAAGTAGAAATTCTGCCCGGCCCGCAAAATCTTAGGGTTGTATGTGGTGTCATGTATGTCCTCTGGCAATAAAAATAAAAGGGGAAAAAAATAACTTTAAAAAATACAGTACAAAAGTCTACTTCAATGAATGAAAGAGATAATAAATACAAGAAATAGATTCTAAATATTTACAGTTATCTTTGTACAAAAAAGTGACTTTCGTGGTGTCAGAGTATCCCTAATTAGTGTAAGTTAGGGTCATACATGTCGCAAGGATGATGTGATGTGAATTTATTCTTGTCCCTTGGAGTATTGCTTTCAGTGCTGGTCACTTCATTCGGGAAGGATGGATATGCTTTGGAGAGGGTGCTGAGGAGATTTACCAGGCTGTTGGCTGTGCTGGAGAACATCTTATGAAGTAAAAACACAATGCTGGAGAAATTCAGCAATGTACTTTATGTGGCAAAGATCAAGATACAGAACCAATGTTTTGGGCTTGAGCCCCCTCATCAAGGGCTTGCTGTGTAAGACCTGCTGAGTTTCTCCAGCGTTGTGTTTTTGCTACAATCACGGTGTCTGCAGACATTTGTGTTTTACACAGTTCTTATCAATCAAGGTTGACTGAGCTAGGGCTTTTCTCTTTGGAGCAACGAAGGATGAGATGTGACTTAATAGAGGTTATGAGGGGCTAGATAGGGTGGACAGCCAGTGCCTTTTTTCCTGGGAAGACTATAGGAGGACTCCATTGAAGGTAAGTGGAGGAAAGTTTAGAGGAGATGTCAGAGGTAGGTTTTTTTTTAACACCAAGGGTAATGGATGCCTGGAATGCTTTGGCAGTGGGTGGTGGTGGAGGCTAGTACAATAGGTACCTTCAAAAGGCTCTTAAATGGGCTCATGATAGAAAAAAAGTGGAGGGTTATGGTTGTGAGATAGGGAAGGGTTAGATTGTTGTGGAGCAAGTAGGTTTACATAGGTCGGCACAACATCGTGGGCTGAAGGGCCTGTACCGTGCTGGAATCTTTTATGTTCTCTGTAAACAAGTACAATTTACAGATGCACTGAAATTCTTTACGTGCTGCAATCACACAGATACACCAACTACAAAAGAATCAATTAGATTACCCCAATATGCCAAGGCAGGAAAAGAAGTATTAGATATAAAAGGATTGATAGATAAATATTCATTAACGCTAAAAAATAGCGGGTGGAAAGAGCGAGGGAGGGGCTGAGACGTGATGAGATCCACTAGTAGAGTTCTCAAGTTAGACAAGGGAGTCTGCAGATGCTGGGGTTGAGTGCAATGCACAAGCATGCTGGATAAGCCCAGTGGGTCACGCAGCATCTGAAGGAAGAACAGGGTAACGCAAGGTTTCGGGCCTGGGCTGTCAGAGTGATGTAGGTGCGTCCAGTCACATTGAACAGGCGTTTGTGTAGGTCTGTGGAGTGGAAGGGGTTAGAGGGATGTGGGCTGTGCACCAGTCAGTGGGACGAGCTCTGATCGGAACCTCAGACTGAGAGGACTGCTTCTATTCTGTGACTATTACAACCAATAGTTTGGAAAATTTGCTCGTCCTGTATCACCAGTACCAAGAGATTAATGGACTGTGGTGATTGAACATCTGGAGTATGTTTCACCAGAGTCTCATTTTCAAGTTCAAGTGCATTGTCACCAGCACCAAGTTGCTGTGATAAAGGTTGTTTTGCAAGCGGACCAGTAGACATCTCATACATAGTACTTGAGTTACACAGAGATCAGATAGTAAGAAGTAAAGGCAGGCACCGTATTATTGAGAGGGGCTTGTTCAAGAGTTCGATAATAGAAACAGTCCTTGAATCTGATGGTGCATAATCTCACTCTTCTCGATGGGAGGGGAGAAGGGAGTGTGACCTGGGTGGGATTAGACTTTTAATACGTTGGCTGCTTTTCCAAGGCAACGGGAGTTATAAGCCCCTTTCGTACTTGGAAGTGGCCCCAGGTATTAACAGCCAATCGGCCTTTAATGTATCAGCCTTTTAATGAAAAGAAAATCTTCTCAACACCAGCGTCAGATGACGTCATCTCGCACTGGGGATTGACAGCCTCGACCCCCTAGTACAATGCTCAGCATCTCCAGATGCCGGCGTTGCAATCAGGCAAGTGTAGAATGGAGCATTGCTTCTGGTATAGAAATGACCCACGTTTTTGCATGAGTGCAGGAACGTGAAGGAAGAAAAGATTAAAATGAAGGTATAAACTTTGCCATGGGAAAGTCGCAGCAGGAGAGAGAAGAAATAAAGAGCAATAAATAGCAATAATGGACAATTTTTCAACAGGTGGGAAGTTGGTAGCACTATTGCGCACAATTTATAAAGACTATGGGGGAAAAGCAATGGCGGACCTGACTTCCCAGAATGCCATGTGGCAGAGAAATTCTGGGAAGGCAGGTCCGCCATTGCTTTTTCCGATGGTATTTATATACTGTGCACTGTAGCCTACCAACTAACTTTCCCATGTTGTATAAATTGTGTGCTACAGTGCTACCAACTTTCCCACCCTGTTTAAAAACTATTGCTATTTATTGCTAGCTCTTTCCCACAGTCCCTTATAAAGGTTTAGATAGATCGGCACAACAACAACAGGGCTAAAGGGCTGTAGCGTCTTCAAGTACTGTGCTGTACATAAAGCTTAATTATGTTATAATTAGGCATGATCAATTTTGTTTGAATATAAGATCATAATAAATTGATCAGGATTTAGGGCAGGTTCACCATCGCTCCATGTGTCATGATGTCACTGGTAGTAGTTAGAACAGTCCTAATGCCCGGGGATGGCATCTTGCAAGTGTGAAGGTGTGTTCAGTGTCCCAGTTAGGAGTGGTCACGTGTGAAAAGCCAAATCCTCATTCCTATCCGGGGATACCGAACGACCAATTTAGTGGCAAAGGGGCTATAGATGGAGGAGAGGGGGCTTGTGTGGTGGCCTGTGAGCCACGTTCACAACCCTCCGCAGTTTCTGGCAGTCTCAGGTGGAGCAGATCCTGTCCCTCACAGTGACGCTTCCAATGGTCCACCTGTAGAAGTTGTTGAGAGAGAGAGAGAGAGAGAGAGACGCAGGGGACATGCCAAATTTCCCTGGGCTTCCGAGGAAGTCGAGACATTGCTGAAGTAAAATGATACTTTATTCAAACTTTTCAGGACAAATATCTAAGGTTGATGCTTTGGAAAACAAAAGGAAGTGTGCTTTCACTAAAATGTGAGTTCCTTGCCAAAACTGCAGTGATTTAATTAAGCCGTGCAGTTTGATAAATGGTGCGTACAGATTGTCAGTGCAAGATCTGGGGATTCATTCACAGCAATTCAATTAAATTATGCAAAATGTCTGGCTTCATGGCTTTTTGTTCAATTCAATGCCCCTTTTATAGCCAGTGGTCTGCCATTTAGAACTCTGTTTACTCACTTGGCCCGAGATGCCTCTTGGATCCCATCACATAATTGAAATCTGCACTTGCATTTCAATAGCACCATTCCCATCCATTCATGCACATCCAAAAGTGCTTTATGGGGGAGAAGGCATGTGCGATGCTCCATGAACTATTGAGAACAATGCAAGAGCTGTAGCGTCTTCAAGTACTGAATTTACCTCGATCACACATTTATGCTAGTTAGCTCCCACCCCAATATTCGACCACTGGGGCCTTTGTGCCTTAGGTCTGTGAGAGAAACCTTGAGTGCCCAGGGGAAGCTCATTTTCATTGGATTGGAACTCCAACTAAGACGGAGACTGGCTCCATCCAAATGCTAGGGAATTTTAATCTGGGAGAGAGAAAAAACAGAGGAAGGGGGCAGAGAGAGAGGACAAAGCTGGCAGAGAGAGAGCAAATGGAGGAAGGGGAAAAGGGCAGAACGAGAGAGAAAATGGAGGAAGGAGAGAGAGAGATCTGGGACTGAAAGACCATGTAGTCTGACAACAGAGCAGAGAGATGGAAGGAAGTGACAGGAATGGGAGAGAGCAGAGAGAGATGCCTCCCTGCCAAGCAGGGTAGTGTTGTGGCACCCCTGTCCTCAGCCTGCCACGCAGATGCAGACCAGAATCGTTTTGAGGGTAAGTTGGGGCAAGGGAGAGATCTTTGGGGTGGATTGTGGAGAGGGGATTGGCAGGAGAGGGGGCTTTGGTTGGTTGGAGGGGCCTTGTGAATCCCTGACGAAGGTCCTGTGACCATTAGTACTGCTGGTGAACCTTCTCACCCCACCCTCCAAAGCAAGGAAGGGGTCAGTAGGTTAATTAGGTGTAATTGGGCAGCACGATGCTGCCCCAATTACACCCAATTCATGAGCCAGAAGGGACCTTCTACGTAAAAAGAAATTCCAGCCTCTCCCTCCCCACCTTCCATCTATCCATAGACCAGGGACTGGTTGCTGAGGGACAAGGGGCTCATGGGTTGCACAGTCAGACTCCACTTGTTTCATAAAGAACTGTCTGACCTCCCTCAACCTGCTGACTCAGAAGGACAGGGAACTTGGGCCAAATCTGTGCACACATTAAGAAGGAAGTGGAAAAACATCTGATTGCAGTTCGTAACAAGTGTAAGGACTATCTGGTCGTTAGCAGCTCCCTGGTGGATAAACAGTTTGACTTTAATTTTTCAATCCACTTGTTCTGCTTAAAATGCGCCAGCCAGCGTTTCACCCTGTGACCTCCCACCACCTCTTCTGACTGATCATCCATGCTTTGGTGTCACTTGTTATATCTTTTATCAAAGCTTGTTCTCGTATTTGGTGTTTCCAGCAACACTCTCTGCAGCTGATTAGTTCATGGCCATCACATTGGAAGTGGTGGCTCGGAGCTCTGCCTGAGAGAGTCTGCAACCGGCAGCCAGTCCAGTCTGTGTGCCAGGCTCTGGCAGGGGCAGAAGAGTGTGGTGAAGTGTGCTGATCACACCAGGGTCACACCCCCCACCGGCAGGGACACCTGCCCTTCCTGATTCAACACCATCACCTGCTGAGTTTCACCTCCTCTGCTTCCCAGAGCTGGGCTGCCCATGAGGGGAATTACACTGACCACATTTCCAGCTTGGATGCAACAGCTCAGTCGGCACAATCTTGGCTGGGTTCCACTGCTGGCTGCACAGCATCTCGTAGGCAGTTATTGGATTGCAGCTTCTAAATGGTCAGAAGAATTCTAAATTCCTCACTTGACAGGAAGGCGCAACAGCGACTACACTTCCTGAGAAGACTGAAGCGGGCGAGGTTACCATACTGTCCACTTTCTGCAGGAGCTCTATTGAGAGCGTCCTGGCCGGCTGCATCAAAATGTGGTGCGGATGGGGTAGAGCATCGGATAGGACCATAAAAAGAAATAGAGAGGATCACTGAGGTCTCCCTCCCCTCCTCACCGCCCCCCCCCCCCCCCATCGACATGATTTAACTAGGATTGTTTTTTAAAGGGAGCTTGCAAAATCATTTGGGACCCCTCCCTCTACCCACACAGCTTCTTCCAATTAATCCCATCAAGAAAGAGATGCAGAAATATTAGAACGAGATCCACCAGGCTGAGGAACAGCTTCTTTCCACAAGGAGAACATGACTTTGTGAATGAGTGTTGATCTGAACTCTGTGTGTCTACTATTTATTAATAATATATCTATATGGGACATGTACGGTATATCGGTTCTGTGTATACAGTTTGTATAGATTGTATGTGTGTTTCGTCTATATGTGTGCTTGCACTAATTCTTGTACTGTGGACCAGAGAACGCTGTTTCGTCAGGTTGTACTGTTACAATCGAATGATAGATGAACTAAAATCCAATTCCAACTTAAAAAAAAGACTTCCGCTTGCATCACAACCTTCAGCTCCTATGTGCTTCCCAAAGGCCCACCTTCCAATGTATTGCAGACCCCTGTTTAACTGTTCTTTTCTTTTTAACACTATACCCTGCGCTGTTTTATTCTTGTTCTGCCTGCTGTTGACATGTCTGGATAGCATGCAAAACAAGGTTTCTTGCTGTTTGTCAGTCAATTCAAAAATTCAAATGTAGGCCCCACCGTTGTTGGCCGAATCACTGGAAATGTTGAGTTAGAATACTGGATGGAGATGGAGAGCTGGAAGAGGTTAAAACAACATTCTTGCTCCCAATGTCAAGATCAAGGAGCTTATTTTGTATTTTTGAAAGGGAGGTCATAGGACCTTGTACCTTGTCCTCTTTGATGGGCATGTCAATGGAGAGAGCTGACTCCCACATATCTGAGCACCTCAAGGCAACTGTGAAGAAGGCACCCCAATGCCTTTACTTTCTGAAGAGATGTGGCATGTCATCGGAAACCCTATCAAATTTCTACAGGTGAATGTGGAGTGTATACTGACTGGTTTTATCACAGCTTGGTTTGGGAATACAAGTGTTCAGGAACACTGAAGGCACAGAAAGGGTGGCACGGTTAGCACGACTCTGTTACAGTGCCAGCGACCCAGATTCGAATCCGGTGCTGTCCGTTAACATCTGCGTGGTTTCCTCCAAGGGATCTGGTTTCCTCCCACGGTTGAAAATGCACTGGAGGTTGTTGGTCAATTGGGTGCTTTTGGGTGGCATGGGCTCATGGGCCAAAAGCGCCTGTGACCGTGCTATATGTTGAAGTTCAAGTGGTAAATACAGTCAGGTCCATCACAGGGAGACATCTGTGTGAGGCACTGCCTCAAGAAGGCAGCTGACATCATAAACAACCCCCATTCCCCTGGTCACAACCTCTTTGCACTTTTCCCTTCAGGCAGTAGGTACAGAAACCTGAAGTCCAGCCCCTCTAGGTTCAAGAACAGTTTTTACCCAACAGCTCTTGAATCTTCCCGACCCATCCAAACACTATCAGCACGTCCTACAAAAGCACTTTACAAACAATAAAATGGTGTGGTCAGTTAGTGTCGTAGTTAATGCAACGCTCTTACAGTGCCAGGGGTTTGAATCCGGCACTGTCTGTAAGGATTAATTGGGTGTAATTCGGCAGCTTGTGGCCTGAGGGGGCCTTCTACAGTGTTGCCCCCTCCAAGCCAGCACTTTTGGCAGACAATGTGTGCATAGAAAGATCCTAAAGGCCAACGATGGTGACCAGATCAAAAATGGGAGGACATTTTGTTTTAGCTTCCCCTTGAGAAGGCAGACATAGAACTTTCCAGCACACTGCAGGCCCTTCAGCCCAAAACATTGTGCCCATGTATGGAAACCTACTCCACAACAATCCAACCCTTCCCTCCCTCACACCCATAACCTATTTTTCCTGCAGATGTTTTCCAACATCTCATCCTAAATGTCGTCACCTCTGACCCTCGAGGCTTCCCTCAGTCCAGGACCGGGAGTGCCTGCTTGAGTTTCTGGTCCCCAGTGAATTCTGACCTCCAGGAGCCAGGCTCCCCTCGGTAAAGTGGCACGCCTGCGCGGAAAAGGTGCTCAGGAGTGAGCTGGGCCAACTCATGGCCAATAGGTTTATTATCATGAACAAGTCACAAAATTTGTTGTTTTGCAGCAGCGTCTCAGGGCAAACATTTACATAAACCACCTTACAACAGTAAATAAAAATAGTGCAAGAATAAGACAAAGTAAGGCAGTGTGTTTGATTATTCAGGATTCTGATGGCAGCGGGGAAGAAGCTGTCCTTGTGCTCGTCTTCAGGCAACTGTACCTCCGTCTCGATGGTAGTGAAGAGGGGATGGCCTTGTGGGGGTCCTTGAGGATGGAGGCTGCCTCCAGAACATGTCCTTGATGGAGTGAAGTCTGGTGCCCACAGGCCGAGTTAACAACCCTCTGGAGTTTATTCTTGTCCTGAGAGTTGGTGCCTCCATACCAGGTAGTGATGGAACCAGCCAGAATGTTCTCCATGGTAAACCTGTAGAGGTTTTCAAGAGCCTTGAAACTCCTCACGAAGTATAGTCATTGGCGAATCTTCTTCATGATTGCATCAACATGAGTACAATGCCAGAACATATACTTTATAAGTGGGATGAAAAAACTGGTGCAACATAGAAATTCACCAGAACTGCACCATTTACTCAACATTTGGAAGAAGATTCACATAGAAAGGAAAAAAACAAATTACCAACTACCAAAATTATTATTGACGAAAATCAACTAATCCCTTTCACAATAGATAACCTTTCCTTTAGGGAATGGGAGAGAAAAGGAATCAAAAGAATAGAAAAATTTTTTTGGGAAATAATTTATTATCTTTTGAAAAAATTAAATACAAACGTGGAATAACTCGCGGAACAATGTTTGCATACCACCAACTGAAAACCTACTTGAAGGACAAATTGGGAAGCAGGCTGAGGTTACCAGAAGGAAGCAGCTTTGAATATGTGATTACAGACACAATGATAATTAAAAGATTTATAATGAACATGTACATCAAACTGCAAGAGAAGGAAAATGATGAAATAAGCTATAAACCCAAACAAAAGTGGGAACAAGATCTAAACATAAAGATAAAAAATGAAAATGGGAAAAGCTATGATCTGGAACTATGAGAAATACAATAAACACAAGGTTACACATGATACAATATAATTGGTTACACAGGCTATATATCACGCCTCAAAAGTTAAATAAATGGGACCCAACGGTATTAGATGTTTTCGCTGTAAGAAGGAAACGGGAACAACAGTACATGCAATTTGGGCATGTGAGAAAGTGGAAAAGTTTTGGGAAGATCTCAATCAGGTATTAAATAAAATCACAAAAAGCAACATACCAAAAAATCCAGAGATCTTTCTTCTAAGTAATATAAGAAGTAAAGAATTAGGCCTGAAACTGGATGAAGCGCAAAAAAGATTTATTATGATAGCCTTAGCTGTAGCAAAAAAATGTATAATGTCAACTTGGAAATCAAAAGAGAGCCTGAGAATACAGCAATGGTACATGGAAATGAATAAATGTATTCCATTGGAAAAAAATAACATATAATTTAAAAAATAAAGTCACAGTATTCGAACAAATTTGGGAACCGTACATGGAACACAACAGAGAGGGCCGACCGCGGACCTCCACCCCCTAAAATGATAGAATGAGAAGACGACGAAATGAACTGACCCAGTGTTTAAAAGTAGATGACACAATTTTCTTGTTTATTTTCATTGTGTGATGACATTGTTTAATGGGTTTAATGTATCATATATGTTGAATGTTTAATGGGTTTGGAGGGGGAGGGAGGGAGGGAGGGAAGGGAGGGAGGAAAAAGGGGAGAAAATGCCACAGTGTATATTCAAGAGGGAAATGTTTGTGTGTATTTTGATTAATATGGTTCAAAGTGTGAAAAATAAAATTAAAAAATTTTAAAAAAAGAATGTGAAGATCAGCGATTATGACTGAAGTTGGTGATTGCACCTGGGAACACATCCAAAAATAAACAGATTAAAATGACAAAAAAAAACATGAGTACAATGTGCAAATGCATGGAAATTGTTACCTGGTGCAGCCACACAGGACAGTGGTGTACATTAAATCTCCACAATACACCAAGGCAGAAAGAGGGATAATAAATATAAAAAGATAGATAAATATTTGCAATTGCAGTTCATGCAAGAAAAAAGTGATGTTTCAACAGTGCAGTCGAATCTTTTGGAGGTCCCAGAGTAGCTTACGGTTCGTAAGTGTGTTAGTAGGGAGGTTCAAGAGTCTGATCCAGTTTACAGGAGGACAGGTCTTGTTTAACTACAATGTCTTTTCCAGGCAAACCAGAGAGCAAGAGACACCTCCAGATTTCTTCTACTTCTCTGACTATGAGCGCCATAACTCGGAGATCGCGGCTTTCCACCTGGACAGGTAATGCCTCGGTACAGGTGGGAGGGGCGTTCGCGTTGCTGCCTCATCCTGACCATGCCCTAACTCCTCTCCCCCCCTTCCTCCCTGTCCCCTCGGAAGAATCCTGGATTTCCGACGTGTGCCCCCGGTCGCTGGGAGACTGGTAAACATGACGAGGGAAATCCGTGACGTGACGCGTGACAAGAAGCTCTGGAGGACATTTTTCATCTCGCCGGGTAGGCAACTTGGTTGGGTGGGATTCCACCCTCCCCACCCCACCCCCACCCCCCCACCATCCTGCCTGTACTCTGCACCTTCCTAGCTCGTGGCTGTCTAAGATGGCCCGTTGTGGGCAGACCTCACTTGGAGTACTGTGAGCAGTTTTCGGCTCCTTATTCAAGAAAGGATGAGCTGACATTGGGGAGGGTTGAGACAAGGTTCATAACAATGGTCTGGGACTGAAAAGGTTATCATATGAGGAGTGTTTGAGGCTCTTGGCCGGAACTGATTGGAATCTAGGGAACCTCATTGAAATATTTTGCATGTTGAAAGATGTGGAGAGAGAGTAGATGGGAGAGTGGTGGGAGAATCTAGGACAAGAGGGTACAACTTCAGGATTGATAGACCAGAGATTTTTTTTAAAAATTTTTTATTTTTCACACCATAAGCCACATTGACCATGATACATACATTTTCCTTTTCAAATATATAGTGTCATTTTCTCCTCCCATCCCACCCTCCCTACCTCTCCCCCATCCATTTAAAGTACAAAATCTAAGATACATTAAACCAGTCAAACAATGTTGTCATTCAATAAAAATAAACAAGAAATTCCACTGAGTCAATTCTTTTCATTTCCTTCTCCTTTCGTTAATTTAGGTAGTGAATGTCCCCGGTAGGTTTTCTCTTTTGTGTTTCATGTAAGGCTCCCATATTTGTTCAAATATTTCAATATTATTTCTTAAACTATATGTTATTTTTTCTAATGGAATACATTTATTCATTTCTATATACCATTGTTGTATTTTCAAATTATCTTTCAATTCCAGGTTGACATAATACATTTTTTTGCTACGGCTAGAGCTATCTTAACAAATCTTTTTTGTGCACCATCCAAATCAAGTCCAAATTCTTTGTTTTTTATGTTACTTAGGAGGAAGATCTCTGGATTCTTTGGTATATTGTTTTCTGTAATTTTATTTAATATTTGGTTTAGATCTTCCCAAAATTTTTCTACTTTCTCACATGTCCAGATTGCATGAATTGTTGTTCCCATTTCTTTTTTACATCGAAAACATCTGTCAGATACTGTTGGGTCCCATTTATTTAACTTTTGAGGTGTAATGTATAGTCTGTGTATCCAGTTATATTGTATCATACGTAACCTCGTATTTATTGTATTTCTCATCGTTCCAGAACATTTCTCCCACGTTTCCTTTTTTATCTTTATATTTAAATCTTGTTCCCATTTTTGTTTAGTTTTACCATTTGTTTCCTCATTCTCCTTTTCTTGCAGTTTAATATACATATTTGTTATAAATCTTTTGATTATCATTGTATCTGTAATCACATATTCAAAGTTACTTCCCTCTGGTAACCTCAGACTGCTTCCTAATTTGTCCTTCAAATAGGATCTCAATTGGTAATATGCCAGCACTGTATCTTGAATTATATTGTATTTATCTTTCATTTGTTCAAAGGATAATAATCTATTTCCTGAAAAACAATTTTCTATTCTTTTGATCCCTTTTTTCTCCCATTCTCTAAAGGAAAGGTTATCTATTGTAAAAGGGAGTAACTTATTTTGTGTCAATATTAGTTTTGGTAATTGGTAATTTGTTTTATTCCTTTCTACATGAATCTTTTTCCAAATATTGAGTAGATGATGTAATACTGGAGAACTCCTACTTTGTACCAATTTTTCATCCCATTTATATAATATGTGTTCAGGTATCTTTTCCCCTATTTTATCTAATTCTAATCTAGTCCAATCTGGCTTTTCCCTTGTTTGATAAAAATCTGATAGGTATCTTAATTGTGCGGCTCTATAATAATTTTTAAAGTTTGGCAGTTGTAAGCCTCCTTGTTTATACCATTCTGTTAATTTATCTAGTGCTATCCTCGGTTTCCCCCCTTTCCATAAAAATTTCCTTATTATTTTCTTTAACTCCTTGAAGAATTTCTCTATAGACCAGAGATATTGAGGAATTTCTTAATCTGTGGAATTTGTTGCCTCAGGCAGTTTATGGAGGCCAGGTCATTGGTGTATTTAAGGCAGAGATTGATAGGTTCTTTATTAGCCAGGCCATCAAAGGTTATGGGGAGAAGGCCGGGCAGTGGGGCTGAGTGGGTAAAATGGATCAGCTCATGATTGAATGGTGGGGCAGACTTGATGGGCTGAATAGCCCATTTCTGCTCCAAAGGGGTGTCTAAGCTGACAGAGACAACGAATTGAGGATTGCCCAAAGTGGCGCCTGGTCTAGCTGTTCCCTGAAGTATCAGATGTTGCCCAACTGAAAAGAACAAACACTCCTTGTCCATTCAACAAGGTTTCACTATGTTCTAACACAAACTCTATAATAACATTACAAGGTCCTTTGCTGGGATAACAAACACCACCTCCTCTTCTTATCTGATTCCAGCAGCAGCATCCTTTGTCTCCATGTTTCTCTCTGTACCACCCTGTGTGATCCAGCTTCCTCCGGCCTTCCCCCTTTTCTTCCTCTTGCCTCTCTTCCCCTTTGTCTGTCAATCATCTGCCTCTGTCCATCATCCTTCACCCCTCCCTGGTTCACCAATCCCCTCTGTCCCCTATCTAACCCCTCCCACCCTCTCTTCATTCCAATGGTGACCTCCCCTCCCTGCACTCTCAGCCTTGATGAAGGGTTCCAGCCCGAAACATTGGTCTTTTCACCCACGGATGCTGCTCGAGCTGCTGAGTTCCTCCAGCGCATTGGTCATTGCTCCAGATTCCAGCGTCCAAAGTCTCTCATGCGAGAGTTCCTGGGAGAAGGGTTTACCACCAAGACACCAGAAATTTTTTTTTAATTGACCCTTCCATTCAAAGATCTTTTAAATGAATTCAAATTGTTTATTGTCATGTGTACTGACAAACAGTGAAAATCTTTGTTTTACGTGTTATCCAGACAAGTCAACTCATGCTTAAATGGAGCATGTAGTGTAATAAAAGAATAAAAGTGCATGGTGCAGTGTTACAAAGTGCATAAAGTAGAGAAAAGTTGAATTAAGATAGTCCAGGGAATTATTTTTAACCAATGACAGGTCCATTCAAGATTATGAATTGTCCTTGAATCTGGAGTTCACAAAAGTGCTGCAGGAACTCAGCAGGTCAGGCAGCATCTGTGGAGAGCAAGAGTCTGTCAGCATTTCGGGCCCAAGCCCTTCGTCCACTTGACCACTGCAGCCGTGATGAACTCGGCGGCTGCATCGACTCGTTTGTCTGATGAAGGCCTCAGGCCTGAGACACTGACCTGCCTGACCTGCTGAGTTTCTCCAGCACTTCTGTGTACGCACCGGTTCCCCAGTATCTGCAGTCTCCTTGTTTAACTTGAATCTGGAGGCTCCAGCTTTCAAACACAAGTAAGGCCTCAGCATCTTGAAAAGTAGCATCTTCCATCGATGATTTTTTTTCTGCCTTCACGTCCTTCCCTCATCATTCCTGAGGAGGTGGGGAGTGAACTGCCTTCCAGAATCACTGAAGATGCTGCTGGGGAGGGAGTTCCGGAACATAGGCCCCACTGCCATGGAGGAGCAGTGGCGTGTTTCCAAGGCAACATGCACAAGCTGAGGGGTCACTTCCCCTTGCACCCGCTGCTTTTCCATCTTGCTGCGAGAGGTCCCAACTTGGGAGGTGGTGTCAGCCAGCAAGCGGCCTGAATGAATAATCGTGTGACAGTGCAGGAGTGCTGGGGCTGACGAGCGCTGAGGATGGTGTCGAGTGAGCTGCCCAGTGCGGCTGGTGTTGAGATCGCCCTCCAACTCATTTGCATCCTTCCTACAGCTGGACGACTGCACCCAATACACAAAAGTGCCGGAGAAACTCAGCAGGTCATACAGCATCTATAGGAAGTGAAGACAAACCAGTGAGAATACTTGTGGAGGCTGCATGTCCTGAGTTACTCTAGCACTTTTGTGCATTGCACTACAATCCCAGTGTCTGCAAACTTTCCTGTTTAACATAGTCCTCCAAATGTGGTCTTACCATCACCTTGTGCAGCTGAATCATGAGATTCCTATCTTTTGTACTTTCTCCATGAAGACCACCGTGTGAAATGCCATCTTCACCACTCTCGGGGAACTGTGCCCCTGGGTGTCTCTCTCTCTCCCCTGGTTACCTGACTGACTGCCACCCTCTCTCTGTCTCTCTCCTCCCCACCCACCCAACCTCTTCCCCCACTCCCCACCCGCAGCCAACAATATCTGCTTCTATGGAGAGTGCTCCTACTACTGTTCTACCGAGCACGCTCTGTGTGGGAAACCTGACCGGATTGAGGGTTCGCTGGCTGCCTTCCTGCCAGATCTGGCTCTGGCCAAACGGAAAACCTGGAGAAACCCGTGGAGACGCTCATACCACAAGCGCAAGCGAGCAGAGTGAGTCTGGGTGGGGGTGGGGGGTGGATGGCAAGGGAGGAGTGAATTGGGGGGGGGGGGGGGTGCCTTCCAGGGTGCTTATTGTTAATATTTAGATATTCAGCATGGTAACAGACCCTTTCAGCCCATGAGCCAGTACTGCCCAATTCCCAATGAACGTATTAAGTCTGTACATTTTTGAATGGTGGAAGGAAACCCAGGTAGACATGGGGAGAACATACAAACTCCTTACAGACAGCACCAGATTTGAACCCCGGTCGCTGGCGTTGTAATTGTGTCACGCTAACTGCTACAATAACTGTGCTGCCCTATCTACTGTGTAAACCAGCCATTCTCAACCTTTTTATTTGGAGAAGGCCCCCTTAGGACTCTGCTCAAAGTTTATGGGCCCCCTTCCCTATGAAGGAGTCGTTTAGTTGGTTTCTATCGTACTTCTACCGACTACATTAAAAAATATTTTATGATTTCAGTCGGTGGCCCTCTAGAAATGTTCTGTGGCCCCTAGGGTGGGAGGGGTCGGATGACTCCCCCACCCCCATTGAAAATGGCTTTGAATAAATCATACTAGTGAGCCCCATCGAGTGATCTCCAAGGTCTATGCTGCAACATCTGCCAAATAAGTCACAATTCCTTCCATCCTATCAGCAACTGATCCCACAGTCTTTTATTGGCATATAAGACATTACTGCCCCCACCACTTCCACCAATAATGGATCCCTGGGTAACATCTGAATTGTTTTTTTTTTTGCACTACCAATAACTGGTAATACTGCCGCGCCCTCAGGAAAAAGGATCTCAGGGCTGCATGTGATGTCATGCATGTACTCTGACAGTAAATAGGAAATCTTTGAGTCTTACTGATGGCACAGTGTCCTCAACCAATCCCCTCCCTTCCTCCCACCACAGCTCCTCCCCTGAGATATTTCTCATATCTGGTGAATAAGTCACACTGTCCTGTTTAACTTCCACCAACTCATCCCCCACAGCTTTACTGTGGACCTCAGTTTTTGGAAAAAAAATTTCTTCGGTTTGAGATACATTTCGGATTTTCTCCTCTTGAGTTTTAGGTTAAAAGTTTTAGGTTAAAATCTCGACATTTTGGCTATTGATTCCACTTTCCCTTTCCTCAAACTTTCTGTCTCCATCTCAAGGGACAAATTCTCGACAGATGTCTTCTGCAAATCTTCCAACTCCACGGCTACCTTGACTACGCCTCTTCCCATCCCATCCCCTGTAAGGATTCCATTCTCTCAATTCTTCTGTCTCCATTACATCTGCACCCAGGATGAGGACTTCCATGCCAGATCATCAGCGATGCCCTTCAAACAACGTGGCTTTCCCTCTACATCATCAACTGGGCGCTCACCCGTATATCCTCCATTACCTGTACATCTGCCTTTGCCCCCTCTGTCCCCACACACGAGGACAGGGATTCCTCTTGTCCTCACTCACCAGCCTCCACATCCAGCACATCCTCCTCCACCATTTCTGCCACCTACTACAGGATCCCACCACTAAACACATATTCCCCTCCACTCTCTGTGTTCCACAGGGTGACTCCATTGTCCACTACTCCCTCCCCACCAATCATCCCCTTTGTATCTACCCCTGTGACTGCAGAAGATGCTCCATTTGTGCCCACACCTTCTCCCTCATTGCCATTCGGGGCCCCAAACAGTCCTTCCAAGTGAAGCAACATTTCACTTGTGAATCTGCAGGGACTGTCTTCTGTATCTGGTGCACCCGCTGTGGTCTCCTCTACATCAGGTAGGCTGGATGCAGACTGGGAGATCATTTTGTTGAGCACCTGTCCACTGTAGATGTAGATCTCGCAGTGGCCACACATTTCAAATCCCCGTCTTGCTGACGTGTCTGTCCATGGTCTCATAAATGGCCACATTGAGTCCACCTGCAAACTGGAGGAATGACTCCATCTTCCAACTGGGCTCCCTCCAACCGGATGGCATTAGCATTGACTTCTCTGGCTTTCATTAAACCCCCCCTCCCCCACTTCTTCCCCCAGCTCTATCACTCCCTTCCCTACCACCTTTCACACAGACATGATCAATTCTTACCCCCCTCCCCTTATCACATCCAATTCACACCTTTTGTTGGTCTGGATTCCTCCCCCAGCTGGCACTGTCTGAATTCTGAGACTTAACTAAATGAAGAAGGGCTCAGGCCCAAAATGTCAGCAATATATCTTTGCTTTTTACGGACGTGGAAAGACCGGCTGCGTGGCTCCAGAATCTGGTACCAAACATTTTAGACCATTCAGTGTTGATCTTTCAGAGCACTACATGTCAGTGTCTACGTTTTCATCCCTGTTCATGTGTTACTAGACTGTTCTTCGACCTGGGAGGCTGTACGGCCTATAACTCGAGTCGATAAGGTTTCAAAACCAAAATGTTGGTATTTTAACCTAAACCTTAAGAAGGGAAAATCCAAAATGTTTCTCGAGGTGAAGAAAGATGTTTTCTAAAAATTGAGGTCCACAGTAAAGCTGTGGGGAATGAGTTGGTGGAAGTTAGGCAGGACTTGTTGAAAGGCTCAGGTCTAAAACATCAATATTTTTCTGTATGCTGAAAGACCGGCCGAGTTCCTCCAGGATTTCAGTGTGTTTTTACTACAATCCAGACTTTCGTGTTTCACTCTGGTAGCAGATTCTTGATCCCACTTCCCCAGGTTTTAGCCCCCACTTCTTGTACAATTTAATCCTCAGGCTAACCCATAATAAAACTGAGGTTGGCGAGGTGGTGGTGGAAGAAGGTGGATCTTCTACACCAGTGTGACTTGTACACCAGATGTTATGATAAGTAAACCACAGGATGGGGTGTTGGCGGGAAGAATGGGGAGGATTTTAATTATAAACACCATTGGCTCCTTTTTAAAGCCAATGAAGAGCTGTCAGGATCAGAACCAGGCGGTAGGACCCTGGGGACCAGCACTGGCCCCATACCAGCGGCAACTCTGCCATTACAGTAACACTATTTTTTTTGTCCAGTGGTCGTGTAATGGTGGAAGTGGAAGAGGCAGAAACATCCTGTACACCCGTGTGACGTACACCAGATATTACAGTGTTACAATAAATAAGCCGTGGGATCAGCTACTGTGAGGGTGGAGGGAAAGGGGTGCAGCTAACTCACACACCATTGTGATGTGACGTAGACATTGCAGATCGTAGACCACTGAGGTCAGTGGTGGCTGGATGTTGGGAGGGTTGGTTAACATCTGCACCAGTGTGATACAAAGACTAGATCAATGGTTCTCAACCTTTTTCTTTCCACTCACATCCCACTTTAAGCAATCCCTTACTCGTCACAGAGCGCCGATGGCATAGGGATTACTTAAAGGGGGATGTGAGTTTAGCAGGGCAGTTTGTAAACCACTGGTGCTCTGTGATTAGTAAGAGATTACTTAAGGTGGGATGTGGGTGAAAAGAAAAAGTTTGAAGACCACTGTTTTAATCGTCCCTCATTGACTCGTTATGTACATGGTTTCAGAACTCCAAAGGAAATGGGCCAATGACCATTTTTCTCAAGCCAAATATTTCAGTAACAATTGGGTCTAGAGCAGTGATTCTCAATCTTCCCTTCCCACTCACATCCACTTTAAGCAATCCCTTACTCGTCACAGAGCGCCGATGGCATAGGGATTACTTAAAGGGGATGTGAGTCTAGCGGGGCAGTTTGTAAACCACTGGTTTAGAAGGAGTAGAGAATTGGTTTACACTTACTGTAAATTATGTCTTTACACAATGTCTGCACCCTTTATGTTAGGCATAGACTGGAGGAACTTAGCAGGCCACGCAGCATCCAGAGGATGTAAAGGGTACCAATGTTTTGGGCCTGGGTCCTTCTTCTCAGGTATCAGCAAAAAAACAGGCAGTCACCTGAAAATGGTGGGGATGGGGGGAAGAGAGGACCATGGGCCAACAGGTAAGTCATAGGTAGACATAGGTCGGAGGGTAGAAGAAGCTGAGATGATAGGGGAGAGGGCAGAGGCCTAAGGAGGGTAGCTCTTTGATGGGAGAAGGGAGAGAAGGGCCGGGGAGCTGGAGAACAGGAGGCAGAGGTGAGGGAAAGAGAGAAACTGGAGAGGTTGACGTCCTGTTCCTGTGCCATGCTGTTCTTCGACACTGGATGAGAGGGACCTCAGTGTGAGGGAGCTTTGCAGTGGAATGACAAGCTGTGGACTTTGCGACCCCCATGGTGCTAAAGGGCTTTCTGTTTCCATTGAGTAGATGGGAGGTCGATCCAGACTACTGCGAGGAAGTCAAGCAAACTGCACCTTACAACTCCGGCACACGGCTCCTTGACCTCATCGACATGACTGTTTTTGACTTTCTCATGGGTAAGGAAGATTCTCTGTTCCCTCGGGGAAGCAGCTCATAGTCCCTCAAGCAGCCTGCGCTGCTCCCATGGCATTACTCTTTGGCCGATATAGGTGCTGGGCAGGACAATCCCAGGGCTGATGGTCAGCCTGTACTGAGTACACAACCACAGAGATTAGGCCTGAGTGAGACAGGCTCCATGGGCCAAATGGGTTCCAATTGCTTCCTGTGTAGTGGCCAACTGGTCAAGAAATGGAAGCAGGGGCAGGTCACTCACCCCTTGCGACAGATCGCACGAGTTGCAGGCAGCTCCGCAGCTTTGGGGAAAGAGCACAGAAGCAGAACTGGGAGGGTTAATCCAGCTGGAGCCGGCATAGACTCGATGGGCCAAATGGGCTATTGGACCCTCACACTTCTAAAGTTGTAAACCTTTTAGTTCAAGACTTCTGGGGTTGACCATGAAGCTGGAAGGGGCTAGGTCCTCAGGCTGACTGGATTCCTGCTGCTCTCTCCACAGGTAACATGGATCGGCACCATTATGAAACCTTCGAAAAGTTTGGAAACGACTCATTCATTATTCATCTGGACAATGGAAGAGGGTGAGGAATGAGAACGTAGGGCTGTCTCCAGTGTGTGTGAGGTGTGTGTGATGTGTGGGTGTGATGCAGTCATTTTGAACTTGGATGTGGAGTGTGATAGAACAATGCATCATGGTGTTGCACTCACCGCACTAACCCGCATCATCAACATGAGTTTATTGTCATATGCATGAGTACGATGTACAGATTCTCCAAAATCTTACTTGCTGCAGCCAAACAGATGCATTAGATACTACAATACTAACATTTACCACAAATGCCAAAGCAGGAAAAGAAATAACAGGTATCAAAGGAGAGATACGTAAATATTCACAGTTGCTGTTACAAAGTGATGCTTCAAACGTGCAGATAGACTTTCTGGTGATCCTGGAGTATTCTGTTTTACCCCTGCAGTAAGTTCTAGTTAGGATAGTAGGGGAAGATTCAAGAGCCTGACAGCTGTTGGATAAAACCTGTTCTTGAGCCTAGAGGTGCTGGACCTCAGGCTTAAATGGAGCAGTGAGAAGAGGTTGTGACCAGAGTGATTTTAAATTTAAATGTTTTAGATTTAGACATACAGCACAGTAACAGGCCATTTCGGCCTATGAGCCTGAACCGCCCAATTTACACCCACCCCCCCCCCCATTCCCGTTACCTTATAACCACTTACAGCACAGAACAGGCCAGTTCGGCCCTACTAGTCCATGCCGTAACAAATTCCCACCCTCCTAGTCCCACTGACCAGTACCTGCTCCATTCTCCTCTCCATGTAACTATCCAGTCTATCCTTAACGTTTCGAACTGTTCGAGGAAACCAGAGTCCCCGGGGAAAACCCACTCAGACACTGGGAGAACATGCAAACTCCTTGCAGACAGTGCGAGATTCAAACACCGGTCCTGATTGCTGGCGCTGTAATGGCGTTGCGCTGACCGCCACGCTAACTGTGCCTTTATTATGTTGACTGACTTCTTGAGGCAGCGCCTCATATATAGATGTTTTCAGTGGATGGGAGGTCAGTTCCCAGTCTGGGCTTGCTGCGTTTGCCATCTTCTGGGCAGTCGAGTTCCCAAACCAGGCTGTAATGCAACCTCTTCTCATTCTAAAAAGAGTACCAAGCATCTTACAAATTTTCATGCATAAAATTATAGTGTGTTATCTAAATCCACACAGGCAATTACACAATTAGTTAATTGGAGATATGCACATAATTATTAAACCAAACATAAATTCTCTCGGTCTCTTAGTCACCCAGTGCAAAATTCTTCACTACGAAATATATTTCTAAAGTGTTACTTCAGGTATTGATGATTGAAGTAAATCACCTCTTCATGTCAATATCCTCCACACTGTCCTGGTATCCTGTTCAATAATAGTTGATTATCCCTATTTCTGTAAGCCTGATACATTTCTTGCTCTGGTTCACCATCCACATCGCCACCTGTTGATAACATTTGCTTAAATCTTCGTATAAATGTGCAATAACCATGATCTTATCGATGCAGCAGATAAAATTTCTCACATTGCATTAGTTCAGCAATGATTAACTTGAACTCGGTGATAAAACGCATCTACTTTGGATGCCTTGTATTTGCACTCCCAGTCTTCCTACCACAGAATATAAAAGCATCTGCAGAAATCTGCTACAGAAACAATCAGCAGGTTGGGTGGCTTCTGTGAAGAAAGAAAAAGAGTTGGCGTTCCAGGTCGACTCAGTTTATACGACAGGCCCCGTATTGAAACATTCACTCTCTACAGATGCTGCAGTGCCTTTTGAACACTTCCAGCCCTTCTGTTTTCACATCTGACACCTTCAAATTCAAGTCACGTGTCCCAATGATGCATTAGTTGTGTTGCGAGCAGACCATTTGGATGCCCCGTATATAGTACAAGTGAAGCCCGGTACCAGAGTTACTGGAAGAGATCATTTGGTAGGGAAGACAGGCAGGATTACTTCACTATTTTGAAGCTGCCTTCCTATCATCTCTGCTAATCCCCTTTCCCTCCTCAGCCTCTCCTGCAGCCCCCATCCACTGCCTCCCCCAAGGAATGAATCTGGGGTTTTCAGTGCCGGGACTGCACCTAAAAGACCAGTGATTGGCTGGACTTCGATCCTGTGATGGATACACTGCCAGGCACTTATTTCCTCCCCAGGCCACACAGATCTAACACGTGATGTCTAACTTGAGTAATTTGAGGTCCATATTTTCTTAAAGATCTTCTTGTTTACCTTATAGAACATTACAGCACAGAATAGGCCATTTCAGCCCACGATGTTGTGCCAACCTCTATAAACCTACTCACAAACTAAACCCTCCCTACCTCATAACCGTGCATTTTTCTTTCCTCTATGTGCCTGTCTAAGAGTCTTTTAAATGTCCCTGTTGTACCAGCCTCCACCAGCACAACTGGCAATGCAATCCAGGTACCCAATACATTCTGTGTAAAAATAAAACCTATTCCCCCTCCCTTTAAACTTTCCTCCCCTCACGTTGTACGGATGTCCACTGGTGTTTCCTACTCTCACGCCCGAGGAACAAAAAGGTGCTGCCTGTCCAAACTCTCTCTGGCCTTGAGTCTGCTGTACCGTTCCCGTCCATGGAGTTTTTGTTGGGTGGTGACCGCTCTAGTGCATAGTCACCTTGGGTAGTGTGTGCCTCATGTTCATTCCCCGATAGGCCAGAACATGTTTCAACATTATGTGGGGAGGAGGTGTCGACCTGCTGCCCCTCCCAAGTCTAATATACAGTCAGACAGCACAGAAATAGACTCATCAGCTCACCAAATGTGGGGGACTATCACACATGCTTTCACAGTAGTCCTTCATTTTATTGTTGGCCTTACCTGGAATGATCAAGGCTAAGAATGATCTGACAGATGTACCGTTTATTTCGGCACATAAGTCAATTCGCGAAACCCTAAAAATTTCTCAATAAGTCCGGGGGGGGTGGGGGGGGGTTGACTTATACTCCAGATATACCTTTTGAGACCTTAAATTCACCGAGAAAACCAGATTAAAAAATTTTTTTTTTCACACTTTTAACCATATTGACCAAGATACATACAGACATTTTTCTTCTTAAATATATAGTGTCGTTTTCTCCCCCTTTTCCCCCCTCCCTTCCCTCCCTCCCTCACCCCCTTTCCCATTTATTTGAAGTTCAATCTATAAGATACATTAAACCCGTTAAACAATGTTGTCACTTAATAAAAACAAACAAGAAATTTTACTGAGTCAGTTCTTTTCGTTATCTTTTCCTTCTGTCATTTTAGGTGGTGGAAGTCCACGGTAGGATTTCTCTATTGTGTTTCATGTATGGCTCCCATATTTGTTCGAATATTGTAATGTTACTTCTTAAATTATATGTTATTTTTTCTAATGGAATACATTTATTCATTTCTATATACTATTGTTGTATTCTCAAGTTGTCTTCTAATTTCCAGGTTGACATAATACATTTTTTTGCTACAGCTAGGGCTATCATAACAAATCTTTTTTGTGCACCATCCAAATCAAGTCCAAATTCTTTGTTTTTTATGTTACTTAGGAGGAAGATCTCTGGGTTTTTTGGTATATTGCTTTTTGTGATTTTATTTAATATCTGGTTTAGATCTGTGTTAAGTAGAGATATTGGTCTATATGACGTTGGCGCAAGTGGATCTTTCCCTGTCTTTGGTATTACTGTAATTATTGCTGTTTTGCATGAATCTGGTAAGCTTTGTGTTTTATCAATCTGGTTGATTACTTCCAGAAGGGGAGGAATTAATAAGTCTTTAAATGTTTTATAGAATTCTATTGGGAATCCAACCTCTCCTGGTGTGTTCGGTAGATTTTTTAATATCTCCTGTAATGCTTCTATTTCAAATGGTTTTATTAATTTATTTTGCTCCTCAGTTTGTAATTTCGGTAGTTCAATTTTAGTTAGAAATTCATCTATTTTGTCTTCTTTCCCTTCGTTTTCAGTTTGATATAGTTGCTCGTAGAATTCCCAGAAATTTTCATTGATCTCCATTGGATTATATGTAATTTGTTTGTTCTGTCTTAAGCTGCCATGCTAGAATTTGGTGCGTTTTTTCTCCTAGCTCATAATATTTCTGTTTTGTCTTCATTATGTTCTTCTCCACCTTATATATTTGTACTGTTTCATATTTTTTTTTTATCTGCCAATTCTCTTCTTTTAGTTGTATCTTCCTTTATTGCTAATTCTTTTTCTATATTTGCTATTTCCCTTTCCAACTGTTCTGTTTCCCGATTGTAGTCCTTCTTCATCTTAGTTACATAACTTATTATTTGCCCTCTGATGAACGCTTTCATTGCGTCCCATAGTATAAACTTATCTTTCACTGATTCCGTATTTATTTCAAAGTACATTTTAATTTGTCTTTCAATGAATTCTCTAAAATCCTGTCTTTTAAGTAGCATGGAGTTTAATCTCCATCTATACATTCTTGGTGGGATGTCCTCTAGCTCTATTGCCAATAACAGGGGTGAGTGGTCCGATAATAGTCTAGCATTATATTCCATTTTCCTAACTCTCCCTTGAATGTGGGCTGATAACAGGAATAGGTCTATCCTTGAGCATGTTTTATGTCTACCCGAATAATATGAATATTCCTTTTCCTTTGGGTATTGTTTCCTCCATATATCCAAAAGTTGCATTTCTTGCATCGATTTAATTATAAATTTGGTTACTTTGTTCTTTCCGTTAGTTTTTTTCCAGTTTTATCCATGTTTGAGTCCAAATTAAGGTTAAAATCCCCTCCTATTAGTATGTTCCCTTGCGCATCTGCTATCTTCAAAAAGATATCTTGCATAAATTTTTGATCTTCTTCATTAGGTGAATATACATTGAGTAAATTCCAAAATTCTGAATATATCTGGCATTTTATCATTACATATCTCCCTGCTGGATCTATTATTTCCTCTTCTATTTTGATTGGTACATTTTTATTGATTAATATAGCTACTCCTCTGGCTTTTGAATTATACGATGCTGCTGTTACATGTCCTATCCAATCTCTCTTTAATTTCTTGTGCTCCAATTCAGTTAAATGTGTTTCTTGTACGAATGCTATATCAATTTTTTCAGTAAATTTAACAGTTTCTTCCTTTTGATTTGGTTATGTATTCCATTAATAAAGTCATATAGTTCAACATAGCCATTTCATACTTTGTTTATCTTTCCTTCCCATTTCCTCATCACCACCTTCCCTTCTTATCCATTTCTGCTTTCTTTTTTTGAACACATTATAAGACAACATTTCTAAAACATAAAATATTTCCACTATTCTCATATCTAAAATTCCTTTAACTCAAATAGTCCCTCCCCTTTCTGAGTTGCCCTTTGTCCCTTGTCGGGCAACCACATCTCCCCTCTCCATTTGGATTTGCGAATTCGCTCGCAAGCGTCAAATGATTTCGCAGTGACTGTAATTCTTCCCCACCCAGCTCCCCCAAGAAAAGATTTTAATCTTCATATATAACAAAGGTCACTCTCTTAATTCCCTTCTTAGTTCTTACCTATACTCTATTTTTATATATATATATATATATATATATATATATATATGTGTATATATATATGTGTATATGTATATATATGTGTGTGTGTGTATATATATATATGTATGTATGTGTATATATATATATATATATATATACACATACATACACATAGTTTGTTGTCATTTTTTGTTCTTGTTACATCTCTCTGTCTGTTTTGTAGTTGTTCTGCAAATTTTCGTGCTTTTTCCGGATCCGAAAATAGTCTGTTTTGCTGCCCCGGAATAACTATTTTAAGTGCCGCTGGGTATTTTAACATAAATTTATAACCTCTTTTCCATAGGGTCGTTTTTGCTGCATTAAAATCCTTCCTCTTCTTCAGGAGTTCAAAACTTATATCTGGATAGAAAAAAATGTTTTGACCCTTGTATTCCAGTGGTTTTTTTGTCTCCTCCAATATATTTTCTCTTGTTGTATATCTTAGGAATTTTACTAGAATGGATCTTGGTTTTTGTTGTGGTTGTGGTTTAGGGGCTAATGTTCTATGTGCCCTTTCTATTTCCATTTCTTCCTGTAATTCTGGTCTTCCTAGGACCCTGGGGATCCATTCTTTTATAAATTCTTTCACATTTTTGCCTTCTTCATCGTCCTTAAGTCCCACTATCTTTATATTGTTTCTTCTATTATAATTTTCCATTATATCTATCTTCTGAGCTAACAGCTCCTGTGTCTCTTTAACTTTTTTATCAGATTCTTCTAATTTCTTTTTGAAGTCATCTACTTCCATTTCTATGGCTGTTTCCCATTCTTCCACCTTGTCTACTCTTTTTCCTATATCTGTCATGATCATCTCTAATCTATTCACTTTTTCTTCTGTACTTTTTATTCTTTTTATTTCACTGAATTCTTGTGATTGCCATTCTTTTACTGTTTCCATATATTCTTTAAAAAAAAATATCCATGTACTTGCCCTACCCTTCATCTTCCATTTCTCTGTGTTCTCCCTCCTCTTCTTCTGAGTCCACTCCAGGATCTGTTTTTCTCGTTATTTTCTATGTTTTCCTCTTGCTGTTGTGTTGTCTGTTTCAGCTGTGGAGATCTACTCCTCAGCTGGTCCCCCCTCCCGTCAGTGTAATTTTTGTCTTGCGCGGTTGTGCATTTTTGTAGTCCCGAGTTCGGGGCTTCGACTGACCTCAGGGAGTGGGCTTCTCTCTCCACGGCGGGCCTCCTCATACCGGTAAGGCCTTTTCCTTCTTCATTTCTTCCCGTTGTTTTTGGTTTTTCTTTCTTCGCTGCCATTTTCTCCACACTTTTACTTTGCTTTTTCTCCATTTTTTTTTTTAACTTTTCCGGAGAGGGCTGGAGTTCTCCTAACGGCCACTACTCCATCACGTGACTCCTCGAGAAAACCAGATTGATGTCATTTTGGCGGATACGTTGATGCTGGAAGCGCCTCGGCACCACCACTCCCCAACACTTCCCCACCGCTGGGCACCGCCATAACCGCTCCTACCTGAGGTCACCATTGCCACTGCTGTCTGGTAGGCCAAGGTTCCCGCTCCTGCCGGGAGCGCAATGTCACTGCTTCAGCTCCAAGGGCTGTCACTGTCTGGTGGGCTGAGATTAATTCTTTACTAACCTAATTTACAGCTTTGATACCTGCAATTGGGGTGTTTTTTAAAATAAAATTGGGTTATTCCTGGAAGGCCCCGACAGCCTGAAAAATGGGGATCGACTTGTACGGCGAAATATACTGTTCGTCGAATTATAAGAGGGTCGATAGTCAGAATTCTTTTCCCAGGGTGGTAATTCCAAATACTAGAGGGCATAAATGAGAATTTATTAGATTCATCTTTGTTGTCATTGAGCCAAGTAAAATAGGAAGCAAATGAAGTACAATTAGTGTCCAACTAGAAATTAGAAAATAGCGCTCTATACAAATAACTAAGTGTGAATAAAAACAACCTCATTTAGCAAGCAAATGATTCTAAAAATACTGACAGTTCAATGTGAGTGTGGGACCACTCAGTGCTGGGAGTTCAGGTTCAGCAGGGGTCACCACCTCGGGGGAAATAAAAGCTCCTTTTGAGCTTTAATTTAAAAAAATTATATTTAAACCATAGTAGAGGCTGATTCTGGCCATTCGATACTTTGCTGCCCCAACTACTCCCAGATGACTTTTCTAACTTCAACGTAACAACCCAACTCCTGTACTCGGTACTTTGGTTTATGAAGGCCAATGTACCAAAAGCTTTCTTTACGACCCTATCTACCTGTGAAACTTCTCCGATTTCCATTAACCCCCCCCCCCCACTTCTTCCCATGGTGGCCTTTACCCCATCTCTCCCTCTCCTTGCAAAGAGCCAAGATCAATTCTCTTATCATATCCAATTAATACCTTTTGTTGGTCTGGACTCCTCCCCCGGCCAGTCTTCAATTTCTTTATTCTTCGCCTTCCTGTTTTCTGCTAATACCTTGAAGAAGGGCTCAGACTTGAAACATCGATAATATATCTTTACCTCCTATGGACACTGCTAGACCGGCTGAGTTCCCCCAGCATTTCACTGCATTTTTACTATCTACCTGTGATGCCACTTTCAAGGAGTTATGTCTCTGCATTCCCAAATCCATCTGTTCCGCCACACTCTGCAGTTCCTCACCATGTACCAGTTATCAGGCTCTTGAATGAATCTCACATGATGTTGCCTTTCTGTACAAGCCGATCTCTCTCGGTAACTCTGCGCCATGTTTGTAACTGCCGGACTATATATGGGTTGGCCTGCTGGGCTGCTTATTAAATGAACTTTCCCACTGCAGGAGGGTACACGTGACAATGAACTTGAACTTACCCGTGGACTGCTAGCGCTGTCCGTTTTGCGTTCTCATTGAAATGCTGAACCAAACAGTGGCATTTCTGCAGCCTTTTGGGATAATGGAATTTCCTCAAGATCTTCCTTCAGCCCTGCAGATAAGTTTGCAAATAAAAACTTCAGAGTGAGCACTTGTCGAAGTCAGTCCGAATGGCAGCACGCTCACGGATTGGAGGAGAAGGAAACTGTTGGCTTCGGGATCTCTGAGCCTCTGTTGAGATCTCCAGAGGGTTTTCTGACATCTTTGCTTTGTCCTCTTTGAAGGTTTGGGAAACACTCTCATGATGAGCTTTCCATCCTGGTGCCGCTGAGTCAGTGCTGTCGGTGAGTACTGAGCCCTCTCATCCTTCAGTGAGCCGCAGAAGGAAGCCATTCAACCCATTGCATCTCTGGCAGCCGCCCCCCCCCCCCCCCCTCGAGCAAGGCCGTCAAGGACAACCCCTGTGCATTGCCCTGCAATCCTTTCTCTCTCTTGTCTCCGCCAGCAACCTCCGGTTCTCATGGCCAACTGACCCACCTGATGCGCACCCAAGGGGTGTCGGAGGAAACCCCGGAGGTCGCAGGAGGACCCTGCGACCTCCGACGAGATCAAAGGTCAGGATTGAACCACGGTCGTTGGAGGGCAGTAGTGCTACCTACTGTGCCGCCACTCACAGACCATAGAGCTCGAGTACTATCAGAGTCTCCAGACTGAACCTTCCCAGTTAAACAACAGCAGTTTGCCCTCTGGAAAACACCCTTCACCCAGGGGGAGCTTCACATATTGTCAGAGATCCCCTCAAGAAGCTATCAGTGCAGGAGGCCAAACATTTGGAGAGAAGAGGGGAGAGAGAAAGAGGAAAAAAGGAGAGTGGGAGAGAGAGGGAGAAAGAGGAGAGAAAAAGAGGGGGAGGATGAGCACAAAAGAAACCTTGTCGAACCTTCAGTGAGCTTAGGAAGCCCAGTGGAGGAGCTCAGCGACCTTGGGGAGTTGCAGGAGATTACAGGAATGGTCCTGGGAAGAAGATGGACGAGTGACATGAAAGCAAGGGCAAAGTTTATAAAAACGGAGGCATTACCATTCCCATTTGGGTTGGCAAGCGCCAGGTGAGATGGTGGGGGGGGGTGCGCGGAAGAGCCCCGTCGCTGATTGCCTCCCTCCCTCCTTCTGCCCCCTCCTCGTGCAGGATCAAGCAATCGACCTACCTTCGACTCCAGCTTCTGGCAAAAGAAGAGTACAAGTTGAGCTATTTGATGGCGGAATCGTTGATGCAGGACAAACTTGCGCCCATTCTGATCGAGCCCCACCTGCAAGCACTGGACAGGAGAGTGAGGATCATTTTAAGGACTGTCCGTGACTGTGTGGAAAAGGAAGGCCACACCAATGTGGTGGCTAATGAGATGGACTTCAAAACCAATTTAGCCTCCAGCGACAGGTAGTAGAGGGACGCCCAAGGCTCTCTCTCTCTTTCTGTTTTTTATCACTCATCTAAATGAGAAATAGAAAGTCTTTCAGAGACTGATGAACTGACTTACTTTTTGAATTCAGTGAATTCAGAGCAAGGATGTAATTGTTCCCAAACTTGTATAGACTCCATCGCAGAATATTATTATTAAAAGTTTCTAAGTTAAGACACTTATTTGGTGTTTTTTCACTAAGGAAGATGTGAATATTGGACAGTTGTGCAATCATAAAAGAAAAAAGTGAAAGACTTTAAAATGCATAAATCTTTTAAATATAGATTATATATAAATAAATATATATATTAAAAAATAGAAATAAAGAAAGGGTTCATCTCGATGTGTGCAAACTTGAACATCCATCACGTTGATTTGAACAAAATGAGTTTGCACCTGAAGGAGAGACACAGATAAGCTGGGGATTTATCCCCACATGTTCACCAGCTCTGATCTCCTAGCCCTTTGCGTACAGGTAGGTTTGGAATGGCGACTGTCTGTGTCTCCAACCCATTCCGTTAGCGATGTTCCTCAGTTTTACCTTGTGGTAATTGTTTATTTTTCTCTCTCAACCTGGTGAAAGTGCAATAAAGGTTATGGCAACAACTGGCGTCTCCATATTTATTTTTGTGAGGACTGGGGGGAGGAATGTGGAAACATTCGTTTTCCACAGATGGATTCGACCTACTGCTGGCTCTTTTCCGCTACTTTCTCCTGTCGCTTCCCTTGAGGCTCGGTGACTGGCTGGATCGGGGGTGGGAAAATTTTCCAGCACGGAATGAGACCATTCAGCCTAACCTGCTGCTGTGAGCCACAAAGTCTGTGCTGTCTCCCCAAGGCTGCACAGGTGGATTTGGGTGGCATGGGCTTGGGGTGCTGGAAGAGCTTGTTACTGTGCTAAAAATCCAAATTAAAATAGGCAAACACCAATCTACTGTCTCGTAACACGTGTATGAACATAGAGGTGGGACAGTTAGCATAGTGGTGGGAACATAGGAAGTAGGAACAGGAGTAGGCCAAAAATGGGTCATCAAGCCTGCTCCGCCATTCAATACGATCGTGACTGATCTAATTTATGACCTAACTCCACCTACCTGCCTTCTCCCCATATCCCCTAATTTCTCTATCATGTAAAAATTTACCTAACCGAATTTTAAATACGTTTAATGAAGCAGCCTCAACCACTTCCCTGGTTAGAGAATTCCAAACATTTACTACTCTCTGGGAAAAACTATTTTTCCTCATCTCTGTCCTAAATCTACTCCCCCGAATCTTGAGACTGTGTCCTCTTGTTTTAGTTTCCCCAGCCAGCTCAAAAAACCTTCCTACATCTATCCTATCCATACCTTTCATAATCCTGTATGTTTCTATAAGATCTCCTCTCATTCTTCTGAACTCGAGCGAATACAATCCTAGATGATTTAATCTTTCATCATAAGTCAAACCCTTCATCCCAGGGATCAACCTAGTAAACATCCTTCTTCAAATATGGAGACCAGTCTAGACACAGTACTCCAGGTGCGGTCTCACCAGTACCTTATACAGTTGCAACTTTACCTCCCTACTCCTGAATTCAATTCCTCTAGCGATGAAGGCCCACATTCCATTTGCCTTCTTAATAACCTGCTGCACCTGCAACCTAACTTTTTGCGATTCATGCACAAGCCCTCCCAATTCCCTCTGCACAACAGCATGCTGTAGTTTTTCACCCTTTAAATAATATTCAGCTCTTTTATTTTTCTTGCCAAAGTGGATAACCTCACACTTACTAACATTGTACTCCATCTGCCAGACCTTTGCCCACTCATCCAGCTTAACTCTATCCCTCTGCAGACGCTCCACATCCTCATTACAATTTGCTCTTCCACTCAATTTGGTGTCATCCGCAAACTTGGCTCCACCACATTTTCTCCCCTCCTCCAAGTCATCAGTAAATGATGAACAGTTGTGGGCCTAACACTGACCCCTGCCGCACCCCACTTACCACTCTCTGCCAACCTGAAAAACTCCCATTTATCCCGACTCTCTGCCTCCAGTCAGACAACCAATTTTAAATCCAGGCCAATATACTTCCCCGGACTCCACTTTCCTGTAACTTACTGATAAGTTTCTCGTGCAGCACCTTATCAAACGCTTTCTGAAAATCCAAATACACAACATCAACCTGTTCCCCTCTATCCACCGCACCCATTATATCCTCAAAGAATCCCAACAAGTTTGTCAAACAAGATCTTCCCTTTCTAAAACCATGCTGCGTCTGCCTGATTGAACCCTTACATTCCAAAAGTTTCACTATTTCATCTTTAATGACGGCTTCGAGCATTTTTCCAACTACAGACGTCAAGCTAATTGGACGATAATTTCCAGTCTTCTGCCTATATCCCTTCTTAAAAAGTGGCGTGACATTTGCTGTCTTCCAGTCTGCCGGGACCTGCCCAGAATTCAAGGAAATTTGGTATATGACCATCAATGCATCAACTATAACTACTACCGGAGGAGTCACGTGATGGAGTAGTGGCCGGTAGGGGAACTCCAGCCCTCTCCAGAAAAGTTTAAAAAAATAGAGAAAAAACAAAGGCACAAACATAAAAACCATAACAAAGTGAAAATGTGGAGAAAATGGCAGCGAAAAAAGAAAAACCAAAAACAACGGGAAGAAAAGAAGAAGGAAGGACGTCGGAGGAGGAAGGTAAAGGCCTTACCAGTACGAGGAAGCCCGCTCCCTGAGGTCAGTGGAAACCCCGAACTCGGGACTACAAAAATGGCTCACGGAGCCAAACAAAAGTGCGCATGCGCGATGCGCAAGACAAAAATTACACTGATGGGAAGGGGGACCAGCTGAGGAGTAAATCTCCACAGCTGAAACAGACAACTACAACACAACAGCAAGACTCTCAACAGGAAAACATAGAAAATAACGAGAACAAGAAGGAAGAGAATAAAAATAAGAAATCAAAGAAACAACAGATGACCAACCCAGAGGAAGAAGACCAAAAATACCCAACAAAATAAAACAAACAACCCAACAAGAAAACCAGAAGAGAAAGAGGTAAAGGACACAGATCCTGGAGTGGACTCAGAAGAAGAGGAGGAAGAACATAGAGAAATGGAAGATGAAGGGAAGGGCAAGTACATGGATATTTTTTTTTAAAATATATGGAAACAGTAAAAGAATGGCAATCACAAGAATTCAGTGAAATAAAAAGTACAGAAGAAAAAGTGAATAGATTAGAGATGATCATGACAGATATAGGAAAAAGAGTAGACAAGGTGGAAGAACGAGAAACAGCCATAGAAATGGAAGTAGAGGACTTAAAAAATAAATTAGAAGAATCTGATAAAAAAGTTAGAGACACAGGAGCTGTTAGCTCAGAAGATAGATATAATGGAAAATTATAATAGAAGAAACAATATAAAGATAGTGGGACTTAAGGAAGATGAAGAAGGCAAAAATATGAAAGAATTTATAAAAGAATGGATCCCCAGGGTCCTAGGAAGACCAGAATTACAGGAAGAAATGGAAATAGAAAGGGCACACAGAACATTAGCCCCTAAACCACAACCACAACAAAAACCAAGATCCATTCTAATAAAATTCCTAAGATATACAACAAGAGAAAATATATTGGAGAAGGCAATGAAAAAAATAAGAGAAGACAAAAAAACCACTGGAATACAAGGGTCAAAAATTTTTTTTCTATCCAGATATAAGTTTTGAACTCTTGAAGAAGAGGAAGGAGTTTAATGCAGCAAAAACGACCCTTTGGAAAAAAGGTTATAAGTCGATGTTAAAATACCCAGCGGTACTTAAAATAGTTATTCCGGGGCAGCAAAGCAAACTATTCTCGGATCCGGAAGAAGCACGAAAATTTGCAGAACAACTACAAAACAGACAGAGAGATGAAGAGATGTATCAAGAACAAAAATGACAACAAACTATATGTATGTGGTATATGTGTGTATGTACATACAAGTGTATATATAAAAAAAATAGAGTATAGGTAAGAACTAAGAAGGGAAAGAAAGGGAAGAAAGGAAGTAAGGAGGGAATTAAGAGAGTGACCTTTGTTATATATGAAGATTAAAATCTTTTCTGGGGGGGGATGGGTGGGGAAAAATAACAGTCACTGCGAAATCAGTTTGACACTTGCGAGCGGATTCGCAAATCCAAATGGAGAGGGGAGATGTGGTTGCCCAACAAGGGACAAAGGGCAATAGACAATAGACAATAGGAGCTGGAGTAGGCCCTTCGGCCTGTCGAGCCAGCACCGCCATTTTACAGATCATGGCTGATCACTACCATCAGTACCCCTTTCCAGCCTTATCCCCATAACCCTTAGCTCCTTTGCCCACTAGAGTCTTATCTAACTCTCTTTTGAACATAATCAGCGAATCTGCCTCTACCACTCTCTGTGGTAGAGCATTCCACAGATTCACACTTTTCTGGGTAAAAAAAGTTTTCTCATCTCCGTCCTAAAGGGCCTACCCTGTATTCTTAAACTATGCCCTCTAGTCCTCGTCTCCCCCATCATTGGGAACAAGTAATCCGACTTCACCCTGTCTATCCCCCTGATGATTTTGTATACCTCAGTCATGTCCCCCCTCATCCTTCTAAACTCCATCGGATACAAGTCCAGTTTTTCTAGCCTTTCAGCATATGTCAACCCCGCCATCCCTGGAACTAACCTTGTCAATCTGCGCTGCACACCCTCTATAGCTAGTATGTCCTTCCTCAAAATTGGAGACCAGAACTGGACACAATACTCCAGGTGGGGACTCACCAGGGCCCTGTACAACTGCAGAAGGGCGTCTCTGTTCCTATACTCCAATCCCCTCTTTATGAAAGCCAACATGCCATTAGCCTTCTTCACAGCTTTCTGAACCTGCATGCTAGTCTTCAGTGACCGGTGAACAAGTACTCCCAGATCCATTTGCTCCTCCCCAACTCAGAAAGGGGAGGGACTATTGGGGTTAAAGGAATTTTAGATATGAGAATAGTGGAAATATTTTATGTTTTAGAAATGTTGTCTTATAATGTGTTCAAAAAAAAGAAAGCAGAAATGGATAAGAAGGGAAGGTGGTGATGAGGAAATGGGAAGGAAAGATAAACAAAGTATGAAATGACTATGTTGAACTATATGACTTTAAATATTAATGGAATACATAACCAAATCAAAAGGAAGAAACTGTTAAATTTACTGAAAAAATTGATATAGCATTCGTACAAGAAACACATCTAACTGAAGTGGAACACAAGAAATTAAAGAGAGATTGGATAGGACATGTAACAGCAGCATCATATAATTCAAAAGCCAGAGGAGTAGCTATATTAATCAATAAAAATGTACCAATCAAAATAGAAGAGGAAATAATAGATCCAGCAGGGAGATATGTAATGATAAAATGCCAGATATATTCAGAATTTTGGAATTTACTCAATGTATATTCACCTAATGAAGAAGATCAAAAATTTATGCAAGATATCTTTTTGAAGATAGCAGATACGCAAGGGAACATACTAATAGGAGGGGATTTTAACCTTAATTTGGACTCAAACATGGATAAAACTGGAAAAAAACTAACGGAAAGAACAAAGTAACCAAATTTATAATTAAGTCGATGCAAGAAATGCAACTTTTGGATATATGGAGGAAACAACACCCAAAGGAAAAGGAATATTCATATTATTCGGGTAGACATAAAACATACTCAAGGATAGACCTATTCCTGTTATCAGCCCACATTCAAGGGAGAGTTAGGAAAACAGAATATAAAGCTAGACTATTATCGGACCACTCACCCCTGTTATTGGCAATAGAGCTAGAGGACATCCCACCAAGAATGTATAGATGGAGATTAAACTCCATGCTACTTAAAAGACAGGATTTTAGAGAATTCATTGAACGACAAATTAAAATGTACTTTGAAATAAATACGGAATCAGTGAAAGATAAGTTTATACTATGGGACGCAATGAAAACGTTCATCAGAGGGCAAATAATAAGTTATGTAACTAAGATAAAGAAGGACTACAATCGGGAAACAAAACAGTTGGAAAGGGAAATAACAAATATAGAAAAAGAATTAGCAATAAAGGAAGATACAACTAAAAGAAGAGAATTGGCAGATAAAAAAAATATGAAACACTACAAACATATAAGGTGGAGAAGAACATAATGAAGACAAAACAGAAATATTATGAGCTAGGAGAAAAAACGCACCAAATTCTAGCATGGCAGCTTAAGACAGAACAAACTAAAAGAATGGTATTGGCATTAAGGAAAAAGGACAAACAAATTACATATAATCCAACGGAGATCAATGAAAACTTAAGGGAATTCTACGAGCAACTATATCAAACTGAAAACGAAGGGAAAGAAGACAAAATAGATGAATTTCTAACTAAAATTGAACTATCAAAATTACAAACAGAGGAGCAAAATAAATTAATAAAACCATTTGAAATAGAAGAATTACAGGAGATATTAAAAAAACCACCGAACAATAAAACACCAGGAGAAGATGGATTCCCAATAGAATTCTATAAAACATTTAAAGACTTATTAATTCCTCCCCTCCTGGAAGTAATCAACCAGATTGATAAAACACAAAGCATACCAGATTCATGCAAAACAGCAATAATTACAGTAATACCAAAGACAGGGAAAGATCCACTTGCACCAGCATCATATAGACCAATATCTCTACTTAACACAGATTATAATAGCTAAACTATTAGCAAACAGATTGGCCGACTATGTACCAAAAATACTAAATCTAGACCAAACTGGATTTATTAAAAAAAGACGAACAACAGACAATATCTGTAAATTTATTAACTTAATTCATGCAATAGAAGGAAATAAAACTCCAACAGTAGCGGTTGCTTTAGACGCAGAGAAGGCCTTTGACAGAGTAGAATGGAATTATTTATTCAAAGTACTACAAAAATTCAGCCTACCAGATAAATATATTAATTGGATTAAAGCATTATATAAGGGGCCATTGGCGAAAGTGACAGTAAATGGATATATATCAAAACAATTTAACTTAAGCAGATCAACAAGGCAGGGATGTCCACCATCTCCCTCACTGTTCGCGTTAGCTATAGAACCACTAGCAGAACTGATAAGAACAGAAAATAAAATAAGAGGGATAAAAATAAAAGAGAAGGAATATAAAATCAGTCTATTTGCAGATGACGTTATAATATATTTAACAGAACCAGAAATATCAATAAAAGAATTACATAGGAAATTGAAGGAATATGGAGAAGTATCGGGGTACAAGATCAACGCAAATAAAAGTGAAGCAATGCCAATGAATAATGCGGATTTCACAAAGTTTAAGAAATAATCGCCATTTAGATGGCAAACACAAGCGATGCCATCCATTAATGAAAAAAATTACAAGACGACTTAGAGCATTGGAAAGACTTACCACTAACACTGATAGGAAGGATAAACTGTATTAAAATGAATATTTTCCCAAGGATACAATACCTATTTCAGTCATTACCAATACACCTAACAGAGAAATTCTTCAAGGAGTTAAAGAAAATAATAAGGAAATTCTTATGAAAAGGGGGGGAAACCAAGGATAGCATTAGATAAATTAACAGAATGGTACAAACAAGGAGGCTTACAACTACCAAACTTTAAGAATTATTATAGAGCCGCACAATTAAGATACCTATCAGATTTTTATCAAACAAGGGAAAAACCAGATTGGACCAGATTAGAACTAGATAAAATAGGGGAGAAGATACCTGAACATATACTATATAAATGGAATGAAAAATTGGTGCAACGTAGGAATTCACCAGTATTGCATCATCTGCTCAACATTTGGAAGAAGATTCATGTAGAAAGGAATAAAACAAATTACCAACTACCAAAACTAATATTGACGCAAAATCAGCTAATCCCTTTTACAATAGATAACCTTTCCTTTAGAGAATGGGAGAGAAAAGGGATCAAAAGAATAGAAAATTGTTTTTCGGGAAATAAATTATTATCCTTTGAACAAATGAAGAATAAATATAATATAACTCACGATACAATGTTTGCATACTACCAACTGAAAACCTACTTGAAGGACAAATTGGAAAACAGTCTGAGGTTACCAGAAGGAAGCAATTTTGAATGTGATTACAGACACAATGATAATTTAAAAATTTGTAACAAATACAATAAACACGAGGTTACGCATGATACAATATAACTGGATACACAGGCTATACATCACACCTCAAAAGTTAAATAAATGGGACCCAACAGTATCAGACAGATGTTTTCGCTGTAAAAAGGAAACGGGAACAACAATTCATGCAATTTGAACATGTGAGAAAGTGGAAAAAGATCTAAACCAGATATTAAATAAAATCACAAAAAGCAGTATACCAAAAAAACCAGAGATCTTCCTCCTAAGTAATACAAGAAAATATAAAATGTCTGTATGTATCTTGGTCAATATGGTTTATCATGTGAAAAATAAATTTTTTTAAAAAAACTATAACTTCTGCCATTTCCTTCAGAACCCTTGGATGCATATCATCAGGACCAGGTGATTTGTCTGGCTTTAGTCCCATTAATTTCTCCATCACTACTTCCTTTGTAACGACTATTTTATCAAGGCCCTCCCCAACATTCGCATCCTTAACTCTGCACTTGGGCATGCTGTACGTGTCTTCCACCGTGAAGACTGACACAAAATATTTGTTCAATGCCTCGGCCATTTCCTCATTTTTTGCTACCAGTTTTCCTTTCTCATCCTCCAAGGGTCCTATGTTAACTCTGGCCACCCTCTTCAGTTTTATATATTTATAAAATTTTTTGCTTTCTGTTTTTATATTTTGTGCCAATTTAGTTTCATAATCCTCTCTCCCATTTCTTATTACCCGCTTTGTAACCCCTTGTTGTCTCTTAAAGTTATCCCAATCTTCCAGTTTCCCACTGCTCTTTGCAGCTTTGTACACTTGTGCCTTCAATTTTATACTCTCAACCACGGTTGATTTTTCCTTCCCTTGCTGCCCTTTTTCCTGACCGGAATATATTTTTGTTGAGCAATACAAAATATTTCTTTGAAAATCTTCCACTGTTCCTCAACTGTTTCATCAATGAGCCTGTGCTCCCAGTCCACTCTGCCCAATTCCTCCCTCATCCTATGGTAGTCACCCCTGTTTAAGCATAACATATTAGTTTTAGATCTAACTATTTCCCCTTCCATCTGAATGAGAAATTCAATCATACTATGATCGCTATTTCCCAGATGGTCTCTGACTATTACATCATTTACTCTACCTATCTCATTGCACAACACTAGATCCAAGAGAGCATTTTCTCTTGTGGGTTCCTTCACATGCTGCTCAAGAAAGCTATCGTGGATGCATTCTATGAAGTCCTCTTCCAGACTCCCACGACCAACTTGATTTTCCCAATCTATGTGGAAGTTAAAGTCCCCCATGACTACTGCCGTATCATTATTACATGCCTCACTTATCTCTCTATTTATTTCCTGTGCCACTAAACTATTGTTATTTGGTGGGCGATAGATAACACCCACCAATAAATTTTTCCCTTTGTTATTCTTTATCTCTACCCAAATGGACTCAACATTATGCTCTTTAGATCTTATATCATCCCTCACGACTGCCTGGAGCTCATCTTTGATTAAGAGTGCAACTCCACCTCCCTTACCATCCTGTCTATCTCTTTGCACCACCTGATACCCTTAAAAGTTTAATTTCCATTTAGGGTCACCTTGTAGCCATGTTTCCGTGATGGCTACCCAATCATAGGCATGGGTACCGATTTGCGCCTCAAGTTCACTAACCTTATTTCTAATACTGTGGGCATTCAGATAAAGTGCCCTTATGCTCTTTGTCCTTTTAATATCTAGTGACTTCTGTAACCTTTTCTTTTGATTTCTGCCAACTATTTTTCTTTGTAATTTTCTTAACACTCTCATTGACCCGAAAACTCACTGCTCCATCTGATTTTTTACTTTCTCCTCCCAACATTACTTTTCCTATTTTTCTTTTCCTGGCCATTTCTTTATCTTCCCTTTTCCCTATCACTGGTTCCCATACCCCTGCCAAATTAGTTTAAACCTTGCCCCACTGCTCTATCAAACATACTTGCCAAAATGTTGACACCTTTTGGATTTAGGTGCAACCTGTCCCTCTTGTAAAGATCATGCCTTCCCCAAAAGAGATCCCAATGATTCAAGAAGCCAAATCCTTGCCTTATACACCAGCACCTCAGCCACACGTTCATTTTCCTTATCCTTACATTCTTTTCATCACTTGCATTTGGAACAGGTAGTAATCCCGAGATCACCACCCTAGCGTTCCTGTCTTTCAGTTTTCGTCCCAGCTCACTTTTCATTACCTCCTCCCTTTTCTTGTCAATGTCATTTGTACCCACATGTACCAAGACATCAGGCTGCTCTCCCTCACCTCTCAGAATATTTTGGACCCAATTTGTGATATCTCGTCCCCTTGCACCAGGGAGGCAGCACACCATGCGGGTATACCTATCTGGCTCAAAGAACCCCCTGTCTGTATCCCTGACAATGGAGTCCCCAATAACTACTGCATTTCTTCTTTTCTTTTTCTTTTGCACCACTCTGCCAGGCTCATTGCCATTGACCTGGTGCCCATGGCCATCTTCTGTCCGGTCATCTCCCTCAACAGAATCCAACACAACATAACTGTTGCTGAGTGGGATAGTCATGGTGCGCTCTCTGTTTTTCTTGCTTTTTTCTTTCCCCCCCCTGACAGTTTCCCACCTACCTGATACAGGTTCTGGAGTATTTATCACCCTGAAAGTTGAGTCGATTAACTCCTCACTCTCCCTTACAAGCCGCAGGTCATCAATCTGCAACTCCATATCCCTAATTGGCTCCCTTAGTCATTGCATCTCGGTACACCTGGTGCAGATGTGGCCATTTGGGAGGGTGGAGGTCACCCATTGTTCCCACATCTGACACCCAGTACAGACACTAACCCTACTGGCATGACTCTGAATACGAAGGCAAATCACTCAGCTTACTTTTTCTCCTTGCCTGCTTTCGCCGAAGCCTGATAAGCCAAAGCCAGTAAGTCTCACTCCTTCACAGCTCCACTCACTCACTGGCCGCTCCCTCCCCTTTCACTCCTTTTATTGGCCCCTTGACCAATTAACCCTGTCACTTTCAGCAAGCTCCTCCTCCTCCGACTCCCAGCAGAACCAAGTAGGCCCAAGCCCTGGTAAGCCCCTGACTTTAATGGCTTACCTTCTCCTCACTTTCAGCAAGCTCCCTCTCCTCTGACTCACAGCCAGACTCTCTCCAAGCTCCTTCTCCAACTCCCAGCAGAACCAAGTAGGCCCAAGCCCCAGTAAGCCCCTGACTTTAATGGCTTACCTTCTTACTTTCAGCAAGCTCTTCCTCCTCTGACTCACTTTCACCAAGCTCCTCCTCCTCTGACTCACAGCCCGACTCTCCAAGCTCCTCCTCCTCCTCCAAGCTCCTCCTCCGAGTCCCAGCCAAACCAATTAGGCCTTGTTACAGCGTCAGCTACCGGGAGCAGGGTTTGAATCCGGTACTGTCTGTATGTTCTCCCTGTGTCTGCGTGGGTTTCCTTCCACCATTCAAAAACATACCAAGGGCTGTAGGTCAACCGGGTGTAATTGGGCGGCACGGGCCAAAAGGGGCCTGTTACTGTATGTCTAAAATTTATATTATAAAAAATTCCTGCACAGTTAAGTCCCTTTGGCACACAGTGTTCAGACACATGACATCACATACAACCCTGAGATTATTTTTTCCAGCCGGGCCAGGCAGAATGACCACTTATTGGCAGAGCAAAAACAAACTGACTAAAGAAATGTAAACAAACTGACTGCAATACAGAGAGTTGTGCCAACCGACTCAACCTACATCCCCACCTCACATCCATAACCCTCGATCTTTCTTGTATCCATGTGCCCAAGAATCATTTAAACGTCCCTATTATACCAGCCTCCACCCCCACCCCAGGCAATGTGTTCCAGGCACCCACCATCCTCTGTGTAAAAAGATTATCCCTGATGCCTCTCCTAAACTTTCCTACCCTCTCATTCTAGTCTCGGCCCGGGTAAAAGGCGCTGGCCTATCAACACCTCCCATCATCTTGTCTCTTCACTTGTCCCCTGGCATCTTTAGCAAGCGGCCTCCACCTGAGGCCTCCTGCCAGTAGGCTATTCTCTCCCTCAACAGCACATGACCTTCACTCACCAACTCCCTCTCCTCAATCCCTTTACCATGTTCAAAAGACGTTTGCCTAGATCAATGGAGAGGAAGGGTTGAGAAGTGGGTGATTGAGGGCAGGTAGTTTTATTATGATCAGCAGCAGGCCACCAGGGGTTGCAGACTCTCGGAGAGCGGAGGACCATCTCCCGTCTGGGCAGGAGAAGCAGAGGAGACGACCCACGGGATGGTGACCGCGGTGGTGGGCCAGCGAGGGGGCTCTGTGGCTGAAAGACCCATGTGTGTGGCAGACTGCTGGCGACTTGAGGCGAGGAACCCACTGAGGCTGAGGGCTGCTGTCGGGAGACCCGCTCCAGGCTGCGGACCGCTGGATTCTGGCTCGAAACTGTCTGAAGGGGTACCAGGTATCAGAACCAGAATGCGAGCAGGTGCCGAAGGCGCTGAGGGGTTCCTGACCGCGTCGGAGGTTCAGATCTGGAACTCAGGTCGCCAATAGTTTGGACTGGACTCTGTGTGGCTGCGGGAGGTGAATCTACGGACACTCGGTGATTCTGAGGGGGACTCTCTTTTGCTTTTCTCTCTGCCTTACAGCAGCCAAAAGCAATTTCATGTAATAGGACACTGTTTTCTTTCAATGACAATACATTGAATCTTGAACGTGGGTGGAAGAAGATTGAACCAGAGAGGGAGGGAAATCAGAATGTGGGTAGGGAATGGGACAAAAGCAGAATGGGGCAAAGGGGATCGTGAGACTCAGGAGAATGCAGATGCTGAAATTTGGAGCAAACAGCGAGCTGGTGGAGGAACTCAGCAGTTAAGTCTGCTTCATCCAGAGTGCCCCAACCTTGCACTCTTTGCCTATCACCCTAACATAACTTCCTCTTTAACTAACATCAGGAGGTGGAGAGTCGAGGTTGATGGGGAAGAGAGTACAGATGTCTGTAAGGGGTTTGTACGTTCTCCCCGTGTCTGCATGGGTTTTCCCCGGGTGCTCCGGTTTCCTCCCACCTTTCAAAAGATAGCAATTTGTAGCTTAATTTGGGTGTAATTGGGCAGCACTGGTTTAAAATGAAATCGGCTTTTACCAGGCTGTAAATAAAATTTACAGTAAACTATCGACTTGGGTTTAAAGATTTCATAGTATGTCCCATAAATGTATGTTTCTGTAAATGGTTTGTAATGTAAGAACAACCCATATTTAGACTTGTATTTTACCCATCAGATGTCACAAAGCACAACCCAGCAAAACTGAGAAACAGAATTAGTATAATTGGTTGGTCTGAAAATAGTGGGCCAAATGGCCTGTTTCTGTGCAGCATAACTCTGGCGTTATTTCACTATCTCGGAGAACCTTTCCTGGACCCAACACACTAATGGCATCATGAAGAGAGCACGACAGTGGCTCTCCTTCCTCAGGAATTTGCGGAGATTTGGTATGACGTCGCATGGTGGAAAGTGTGCCCAGTTGCATCATGGCCTTGTATGGGGACACCAATACCCCTGAGTGGAAAGCCCTGCAGCCCAGGGTATCACGGGCAAAAACCTCCCCACCATCGAGATCATCTACAGGCAACGCTGCCGTCGTAGAGCATCAAGGACCCACACCACCCAGCACACACACTCTTCTCACTGCTGCCAACAGGAAAGAGGTATCGGTGCTTGCACCCCCAGGTTCAGGAACAGCTGCTACCCCTCCACCATCAAACTCCTCAATGACAAACTCAATCAGCGACTCATTTAAGGATTCTTACTTTTGCACTTGATTGATTTTTTTTTCCTCTCTGTATTGTGGAGTCAGTTTGCTTGTATTTCTTTATTTGTTTACCTGTGTACCTGTCTACAGTTTTTTTTTGCAGCACCAATAAGTGGTAACTCTGCTTCACCCACAGGAAAAAGAATCTCAAGGTTGTATGTGATGTCATGTTTGTACTCGGAGAATAAATCTGAAATCTGAAGCACGTAAAGATGCATTCTCCGGCATTGTCAGCGCACTTGCTCTGAACTCTTCCAGCAAAGTAACAGGAGGTGAATCAATCCTCCCTTGACCAGAAACCCTTGCCCACGCGTGGGAACACCTTGCACCTCACACCTTGGTCACCATTTGCACTGGGACTGGTGTTTCAGCTGGAATCCAACGAAGGGATTTGACGCACTGGGTAACAAGTTCAAATCTAATTGTGAGCATCAGGTGGTTTACTCAACTGACACGAGCTCACTTGATTAATATCGAGGATAATGGATGTAATTAAGAATTATTACCAAGCAGTTATCTAATTGAGCAGCGCAACTGATTCCATGACATACAACAGGAGAGTTTAGACAATTTATTACTGTCATCTGAAGTCAATGATAGATGATAATATTCCTCTCCCTCGTGGGTTGTCTGCTGGTTTATATAGACCACAACGAGGTAACCTCCCATGGTGATGTCCAGCACACCCCACAACAATAAGGTGTGATTAGACAAGTTGGCATCAACTCTGCAGAGCATTTTTCACTCGTCATAGTCCAACCCAGACTTTCCTCACTGCTCGAGTTCATGTTCAAGTTAACATTGAGGGGAAGCCTCTCAAACAACAGAGGGGGGAGAAATGAGGATGTGGTCATGGTGTCAATAGAATCGAATGTAACAATGTGCAGTGATGGGAATATAAGGAAATGAAAACATGGGTAGGAACAGATTCTGAATGGGTTTCCTTTTGTTAAAATAATGTTCAGGTTAGCATTCATTGCCCCTTGTGGTGCAGTGAAAAGTTCCAATTTACGTGCTATCCAGCAAGTCTATCCCTGCATAAGTACGGAAGAATAAAGCACAGTCCAGAGAGCAGAGGTTAGTTTAAACAAGGTGAGGGGAACGTGTATTTTTCTGGAGTAATCTTCATTCTGATAATAGTGGGAAATAAACTGTCCTTGAGTCTGGTGATGCACGACTCAAATCCAGGCTCCTGTGTCTCTATCTGTTTCCTGTTGTCAAGGGGGCGGTCTTGTGAGCAAAGGTAGAGGAGATGGAACCTGTTTTGTTTGAAGAATGATAGGTGACCTTGTTGAGATTTACAAACTAGTTGTTTCTCTCCCTGGGAGAATCTAGAACTTGGGGCACATTTCAGAGCAAATTAGGATGGATACGAGGAAGAGATAATAGGTTTTGGAGATCTCTACCCCAGGGGAGCTGGAGGCAGGGCCGTTAAATATCCTCAACCTGAAGTTTGGCAGGTTTTTGAACTCTGAAGGAATCAAAGGTTATCGAGAGCAGGAAGGCGGAGTTGACTCCATCATTCATGATCTTCACCAATTAAAATCAAACTGAGTGGCCAACCCCAACTCCTGTTCTCATGTGTTTTTTTTAATTTATAAATTCAGACACACAGCACTGTTACAGGCCCTTTCCATTCCGACCAATTGAACTACAACCCCCATACATTTTGAACCAAGGGAGGAAACCAGCACACCCATTCAAAACCCACCTAGACCCAGGAAGAGCAGACAGGACGAAAATCGAACCCCTGTCACTGGTGCTGTGCTAATCACTCCATGAACCATGTTGCCCCCAAGGAGAGAAAAAAATAATTGCAAATTAAAATGCAAATGTTTGGAAGGACAGGACTGATTTATTTTACTCTTCCTCATCCATGCGATGGGGCAACTTTAATTTCACTTATTTGTGCCTGACTTGTTGGCATTCTGCACTGATTTATTCCATTTATTTGTGACTATCTATTTCTGGCCAGCTCTGATTAATTTTGTTTACCTGGGTTCACATACTTAAGCACAGTAAATGGAAAATATCACTAACTTGTTATTTCAAAGTGTAATTTAAAAGATTAAATATTTCAGATGATGCCTCTAGTGCAAAGCATCGCGCCCCCCCCCCCCCCCCACACACACACACACACACACACACACAACACGCACACGATCAAGCAACGACACTGTGAGACACTGTGGTGGGGTTAGGAACATAGGAAGTAGGTACAGGAGTAGGCCAAAAATGGGTCATCGAGCCTGCTCCGCCATTCAATAAGATCATGGCTGATCTAATTTATGACCTAACTCCACCTACCTACTTTCTCCCCATATCCCCTAATTCCTCTATCATGTAAAGATTTATCTAACCGAATTTTAAATATGTTTAATGAAGCAGCCTCAACCACTTCCCTGGTTAGAGAATTCCAAACATTTACTACTCTCTGGGAAAAACTATTTTTCCTCATCTCTGTCCTAAATCTACTTCCCCGAATCTTGAGACTGTGTCCTCTTGTTTTAGTTTCCCCAGCCAGCTCAAAAAACCTTCCTACATCTATCCTATCCATACCTTTCATAATCCTATATGTTTCTATAAGATCTCCTCTCATTCTTCTGAACTCGAGCGAATACAATCCTAGATGATTTAATCTTTCATCATAAGTCAAACCCTTCATCCCAGGGATCAACCTAGTAAACATCCTTCTTCAAATATGGAGACCAGTCTAGACACAGTACTCCAGGTGCGGTCTCACCAGTACCTTATACAGTTGCAACTTTACCTCCCTACTCCTGAATTCAATTCCTCTAGCGATGAAGGCCCACATTCCATTTGCCTTCTTAATAACCTGCTGCACCTGCAACCTAACTTTTTGCGATTCATGCACAAGCCCTCCCAATTCCCTCTGCACAACAGCATGCTGTAGTTTTTCACCCTTTAAATAATATTCAGCTCTTTTATTTTTCTTGCCAAAGTGGATAACCTCACACTTACTAACATTGTACTCCATCTGCCAGACCTTTGCCCACTCATCCAGCTTAACTCTATCCCTCTGCAGACGCTCCACATCCTCATTACAATTTGCTCTTCCACTCAATTTGGTGTCATCCGCAAACTTGGCTCCACCACATTTTCTCCCCTCCTCCAAGTCATCAGTAAATGATGAACAGTTGTGGGCCTAACACTGACCCCTGCGGCATCCCACTTACCACTCTCTGCCAACCTGAAAAACTCCCATTTATCCCGTCTCTCTGCCTCCTGTCAGACAACCAATTTTCAATCCATGCCAATATACTTCCCTGGACTCCACTTTCCTGTAACTTACTGATAAGTCTCTTGTGCGGCACCTTATCAAACGCTTTCTGGAAATCCAAATATACAACATCAACCTGTTCCCCTCTATCCACCGCACCCATTATATCCTCAAAGAATCCTAACAAGTTTGTCAAACAAGATCTTCCCTTTCTAAAACCATGCTGTGTCTGCTTGATTGAACCCTTACATTCCAAAAGTTTCACTATTTCATCTTTAATGACGGCTTCGAGCATTTTTCCAACTACAGATGTCAAGCTAATTGGCCGATACTTTCCAGTCTTCTGCCTACATCCCTTCTTAAAAAGTGGTGTGACACTTGCTGTCTTCCAGTCTGCCGGGACCTGCCCAGAATCCTAGGAATTTTGGTCTATGACCACCAATGCATCTACTATAACTTCTGCCATTTCCTTCAGAATCCTTGGATGCATAGCATCAGGACCAGGTGATTTGTCTGGCTTTAGTCCCATTAGTTTCTCCATCACTACTTCCTTTGTAACGACTATTTTATCAAGGCCCTCCCCAACATTCGCATCCTTAACTCCGCACTTGGGCATGCTGGACGTGTCTTCCACCATGAAGACTGACATAAAATATTTGTTCAATGCCTCGGCCATTTCCTCATTTTTTGCTACCAGTTTTCCTTTCTCATCCTTCAAGGGTCCTATGTTAACTCTGGCCACCCTCTTCAGTTTTATATATTTATAAATTTTTTTGCTTTCAGTTTTTATATTTTGTGCCAATTTACTTTCATAATCCTTTTTCCCATTTCTTATTACCCGCTTTGTAACCCCTTGTTGTCTCTTAAAGTTATCCCAATCTTCCAGTTTCCCACTGCTCTTTGCAGCTTTGTACACCTGCGCCTTCAGTTTTATACTTTCCTTTATTTCCTTTGTTAACCACGGTTGATTTTTCCCTCCCTTGCTGCCCTTTTTCCTGACCAGAATATATTTTTGTTGAGCATTACAAAATATTTCTTTGAAAATCTTCCACTGTTCCTCAACTGTTTCATCAATGAGCCTGTGCTCCCAGTCCACTCTGCCCAATTCCTCCCTCATCCTATGGTAGTCACCCCTGTTTAAGCATAATATATTAGTTTTAGATCTAACTATTTCCCCTTCCATCTGAATGAGAAATTCAATCATACTTACAGACAGGTTCGTTCAGGAGCCTGATGGCCGCAGGGAAGGAATTGTCTTTAAGCCTGTTGGTAAGCGCCTTCACACATTGGACCCTCTATCCCGTGGGAGGAAGGAGAAGAGAGGGTGTCCTGGGTGTGGTGGATCCTTCAGTGCATCTTCCGAGGCAGCGAGAGACAGAGACAGAGTCCATATAGGGAAGGGAGGTTTGCATGATGTTCTCAGTTGCATTCACCACCTTCTGCAACTTCTTCCGAATACCTCCTGTCCCACACTGGGAAGCATCAGGAGAAAAGAAGAGACAGTGAGTGGTCAAGGATCACACCATGTTCTCTGAGCACTAAAATAACGGGAATACATCCTAGACCTTGGAGACCAGACAGGTGAGATGGACTGATTGGACAGTTCAAAAGAGTCTACATGGATTTAGAACATAGAGCATCACTGCACTGATCCACGACATTATGCTGACCTATACACAACTACTCCACAACAATCTAACCCTTCCCTACTTCACACCCAGAACTATTTTTCTTTCATCCATGTACCTGTCGAAGAGTCTTTTGAATGTCCCTCTTGTACCAGCCTCCACCACCACTCCGGCAAAGCATTCCAGGCCCCCACCACTCTGACGTATCCTCGAAACCTTCCTCTCTTCACCTTGTACAGATGGCCTCTAGCTTGGGGAAAAGGTGCTGGCTGGCTATCCTCCCTCCCAAGCCTCTGATATCCTATTGTCCCCTCTTACTCTTCTTTGTTCCAAAGAGAAAAGCCCTGACTGTGCTAACCTTCCCTCGTCAGCCTCGTTTCCTCTGATTCAGCAAGTGGTTAAAAGGCCTGCTGCTTGGGGGTTGGCTGTGAAAGTGCAAGTCTTTGTGAAAGGTCGGTTGTCTTTGGTCGATGGAGATGAGACAGATCTTCCTGAAACTGTAGGCAGAGAGCTCCATCTAGCGCAGTCTGCTACAATAGCCTTGATCTCCCATTTCAATTCCACGTCCCATTCTCTTGCTGAGTTATCTGTCCATGGGCTGTTGCTCTGCCAGGCAGAGACCACCTGTAAATTGGGTGAACAAAGGACAGTACAGTTGGTTACTTTTATATTCTCCCATGATACCAATTGTATTTTGACTTATTTTTTCGGTTAAATCTTTGTCAAAAGGTTTTAATAAGATTCATTTAATTTCTAAAATGTGTTGCATTTCTATGAATAAAATTAAGAGTGCTTGGGAGAGCGGCTTGGAAACTATTCTTTCTAAGGACCAAGTGTTTAAAATTGGTCCATTCCTCTTCTGTTTCTGCATGACATTCACTTATTCACTTCAAAGAACACATTTACCCAAAGATAAATTAGCTCAGATTTTTCCTGTATGTGACAGATGTTGTCATGGGGTTGCTTCCTTATTCATTCGTTTTGGTCCCGTTAGATTACAGTTGGAAGGAGATTTTTAATGCATTTTCCCGTATTGCTCCTGGTTACTATTCAACTTCATTCCATTCCAGTTTTATCTGGTGTGGTGATAGAGAACAGTTGATGATGGGGGTCGGATTGCCATGTGATACCTTTTGTCAATGGCTAGAAGATGTATTTTGCTAAGATGGAAGGACTCTATCCCTCCCAGTTATGCACAATGGATGCCCAACACCTTATCATGCTTGAACCTCGAGAAGATTAGATGTCATGTTTTGAACTGTGAACTTTAGTAAAATGTGGCACACTTTTATGAAATATTTCAATGTTTAATAAATAATAAAATGGTTTACTCTTTTGTACATAACATATGAAATGTTTATAATCTCTTCCTGAACGTATTTATTTATAGCACCAGCAATCAGGGCCAGACTGGGGTTCCAATCTCGTGCTATCTGTAAGGACTTTGTTCGTTCTTCCCGTGTCTGCGTGGGTTTTCTCTAGGGGCTCCAATTTCCTCCCATCATTTGAAAACGTTCCAGGTGTGTAGGTTCATTAGGTGTAAATTAGGCGGCGCTGACTCGTGGGCCGAAATGGCCTGTTACCATACTGTATGTCTAAATGCCATTTACTTTAAATTTTTTTTAAAACACCTCATCTTCTGACTGGGCACCCTCCAATAAGATAGCATTAATATCGACTTCTCTGGCTTTCGTTAACCCCCATCCTCTTCCCCCATTATCTCTCCATTCTGTCTCCTTTCGCAAACATGATAAATTCTTACCTCGTCCCTTATCGTATCCATTTAACATGCTGTATTGGCCTGGACCCCTTTGAATTCTGAGACTTTCTGAGATATCCTGCTTCTGGCTTAATCTGCTTACTCCTTGAAGGAAGGCTCAGGCCTAAAACGTCGGCAATATATCTTTGTCTCCTATAGATGCTGAAAAGACCGGCTGAGTTCCTCCAGCATTTCGGTGTGTTTTTAGCTCCATCTAGAGCCGCAACCAGGAATGAACACCCATTTGGCCAAAATCCAAAGGATAAACGGAATACAAGACTGACTTGGAACTTACTTCAAGGTCGATGAAAAATAGTGGGTTATGGGTGTGAGGTAGAGAAGGTTTAGATTGTTGTGAAGGTTTATATGGGTCGGCATATCGTGGGTCAAAAGGCCTGTGCTGTGCTGTTCTATGTTCGATGTAAGACCCAGGGTTAGATTTCAACTATCAATATGAATCAAACTTTGGATAACGATTAATCTGAAGTAATGCAAGTAGATTAAAAAACACACACAAGAAAACTCCCAACATATGTACTCCAATGTGTTCAGAAGCACACAGCACAGATGTATGCTCTTAACCCCACCGTGTTTATGGTAACAGTCGGGTAATATCCACCTTAATCCCATTTTCTAGCACTTGATCCATAGCTTCATGGCGAGGCAGACTCGATGGGCTGAATAGTCTATTTCTGCTTCTATGTTTTATGCTCTTCTGTGGCGATTAAAGTATTTACATGAATAGAATGGTACAGTACAGGCCCTTCAGCCCTCGATGCTGTGCCGAACTATATATTCCAACCAAAAAATACTAAACCCTTTCTACCTCATTCCCCTCGACTTTTCTTCCATCCACATCCCTGTCTAAGTGTCTATTAAGTGCTCCTAATGTTCCAGCCTCCACCACCACTCCTGGCAATGCTTCCAAATCTCTGTTAAAAACTTACCTCTGATGTCTCCCCTGAACTCTCCCCCCTTTACTCTGTACAGATGTCTTCTGGTGATTGCTACTTCTACAGCGGGAACAAGGCGCTGACTGTCCACCCTGCATTTGCCTCTCATAATCTTGTAGACTTCTATCCTGTCATGCCTCATCCCTCCCCACTCCAGAGAGAAAAGCCCCTGCCAACCTTTCCTCATGAGACATATTTTCTAATCCAGGCAATCTCCTCTGCACCCTCTCCAGAGCTTCCACATCCTTCCCATAATGAGGTGACCAGAACTGAACACAATATTCTGGTCTCACCAGTACATTGGGATATCGAGGATCTGCGGTCAGGGCACTGGGATCTCGGATGGATGAACAGTTGGGAGCTATGGTGAGCGAGCAGCTGGGCTGAGGATCTGCAGTCGAGTGTCGGGAGCTTGGATGAGTATATTTAGTCTATAATGATCGACTTACGCCCAAATCAATTTGCGTCCCCACTTCCAGAACGTAACCTGGACACGTCAAAGTATGGCTGTAGTTAGAGTCTGGTGGTGGAGGGGTAGCAACTACTCCTGAACCTGGTGGTGTGAGTCTTGTGGCACCTGCACCTCTTTCCTGATGGCAGCAGTGAGAACAGAGCACATGCTGGGTGGTGTAGATCCTTGATCATGGCTGCTGCCCTCTGACAGCAGCGTTCCATATCGATATGCTCAATGGTGGAGAGAGTTTTGCCTGTAATGAACTGGACTGAGTCCACTACCCTTCGTAGGATTTTTCACTCAGAGGTATTGATTCAAGATTCTTTTATTGTCCTGTAATAAAACAGAAAATGTAACATTACACAAAATTTACTTTTGTCTCCCGAAAGGCAGACAAAGATTTGCCATCAGGCAGAAATTGCCCAGAGCCCCTTACAGGTAGAGAAAGAGAAGCAAAAGAGAGTCCTTCCCAGAGTCATTGAGTGTCTGTGGATTCTTCTCCAGTGCCCCCACAGCCTCCACACCCACCCAGAGTTAAGTCCAAACCAACAGCAACCCGAGCTCTGACACAATCAGGAAGCCTCTATACCAGGCCATGGTGCAGTCGGTCAGCACACTTTCCACTGCACATCGGTAGAAGTTTGCCGAGGTTTCCGATGACATACTGAGCCTCCACAGACTCTCTCGGAAGTAAAGGTGCTGTCGTGCTTCCTTCAGAATAACATTTATATGATGGGTCCAGGACTGGTTTAATGAGGCATTAAACTACCATTCCCTCCCTCAGCTAAGTGGGGGGGGGTTAGAAGAAAACATCATAGTACCTGTGAAACACAAAAGTCTGCAGACGCTGTGATCAGAGACAAAGCACAGAGATGCTGGAGGAACTCAGCAGGTCTCACGGCCTTCATAAGAGGAAAAGATATATAACCGACATTTCAGGCCTGAGCCCTTCTTCGAATTAAGCTCAAAGTAAGCTGAGCCCTTTAGGAAGGGCTCAGGCCTGAGTCATCGGGAATATATCTTTACCTCCTATGGATGCTACGAGACCGGCTGAGCTCCTCCAACATTTCTGAACTTTGATAATCGGTATCTTGATCAGCAGGAGGAGTTCTCCTCGTGATCCCTCAACCGAAAATCCACAAAATCGAAAAAGATGCCGAGAATCTGAAATCTAAAAAAGACCTGAAAAACCTCTCTCCACAGACACAGACTTACCTGCTGGATCTTTCCAGCATTTTTTGCTTTAACCTACAAAATCAGATCCCCAATGCCTACAGCATTTTAAAAATCAAATCACCCTGTCAATCATAAAAATGCACTTGGCACGAAAGGTGCAAAACAAATGCAAGTTTTTCTTTCCTGTTCTACCATACGGGGGAAATTGTATAGTCCATTGCACTGTAATGTAATAAAAGATTTTAAAGAAACCATGAGCTTTTCCAAATAGCCCCCTTCCTCTGTTGAAGTGCTTATTCTGATGAGAATGGTAAATCGCAGAAGGATGGGATAAATCCCCTCCCACCCCCATTAGCTCACAAGATCCACACATCATTCTGCAAACTTCTCCAATCGCCTTTGGCTAGCCACACTGTGCAACATCTGCAACTTCTGCCACGGCTGATAGCGGGCAGGAAATTAATGCTAACATTAGCACAAAGATGAAAGGAGGAAAGGAATGTTGGAAGACTTGAGCGGTCTAAGTTCTGGAGGAGAGCTAGAACTCACACGAAGAGGCTCTGTCATTTTTGAAACTGCAGAGTATGACGAATTTCAGGCCTCTGGTTAAGTCACCGATGGCAGCCTATATGGAGGACAAAATAAGGCAGGCAATGTCCATACATCAGGAACTCTTAGGATACAGCTCCTGCTCCACCCATTGACACTTCCCGCTGCCTTGGAAAAGCAGCCAACCTATTGAAAGGCTCATTCCACCTTGGCCACACTCTCTTTACCCCCCCCTCCCCCATAGGTAACAGGTGTGAGATCATGCCCTGCCATATTCAGGGACAATATCTCCCTCACTGTATTCAGAGTCCTGAATGATCCTCACAGCAGTAAAATCACATTGCCTTTGCTCCATGACAACTGATCTGTCTTTGTAACTCTGCACTTCTGTACTGTGCCTTATTCGCTGTATTCTGTATGAGATGTCGAACTAGTCTGGAGCAAAACAAACTCTATCACGTGACAATAACTTGATTCACCACACTCTATTTTGCAAAAAAATTATTATTTGTCAAAAAATACAAAAAAAGGTTGTTCTATTAACATTCTCACAAGTTTTTCATTTGTTCAATTTTTAACGATATAGCATGATAGCAGGCCCTTCAGCCCATGAAACCCGTACTGCCTAATTAAACCCAATTAATCTACCAACCCAGTTCGTTATTAGAAGGTAGGAGGAAACAGGAGAATGCAGAAAAAACCCACATAGGTCATGGGGAGAGAGTATAAACTCTTTACAGACCCCAGTGGAATCAAACCTGGGTCGCTGGCACTGTAACAGCATTGTGTTAACCATTGAGCTGCATGGTACCCTAAACTCTAATACTCATGCAGTCGTGTAAGGGGCACGATTTATGGAGTGTTGGATTGGAAAAAAAAGAGTGACTCCAAGCCAAGAGAATGAGCAAGGAGAAAGGAGCTTTCACCCTATTCTGTCTTCAAGATTACGGGTATTGCAGTGACAATGTCAAGTTCACATTTATTATCAATACATATTGTATTCGGAAGGGTTGTGGCTGGCACGTGACAGCACCGCCCCCTATCTAGTTGGGGGGACACACCAGCTGCCAATCAAGGTTTGGTTCCACCCCACCCATTAGTACACACCTTGCTGTTTGAATCCATGTCAATGACCTGGACTGCACTCTCCAGCCTGGCTCTACTTGGCCTTGAGCCATTGGCTGTTGTCATTGGATTAACCCCACCTGGCACTGAGCTATTGGTCTTTGCTAATGACCTGGGTTGGGCCCTCCATAAAGGTGCCATGTGGGATTTGTTCTCCCTCTTTGCCTGCTTGGGACCACCCTGCTTCACTCCAGGCCTAGAAATGTGGAAGCATGCTGGAGAAACTTGGTAAGATGTGCACTGATAAAAGGGTTGGGAGTGTTTAATTAGTGTCCCTTGTAGCATAGAGTCGTGCCTGCACTGTCAAGGGGTGGTGGGGCATCGTAGTGATTTTTTTCCCCTTGATTATTGTCGGGATCAGTTCATTGTGTGTGTGTGTGTGTGTATTTTGTTCCCACACAATTCTCCACACGTTCGTTATTAATTGTCTACTATTTCTTTCCCACAGTGTTGTAATGTGTGTGTATACTGCATTAGTTAGCACTTCCCACACTTGTCTTTAGTAAATAAAATCCTTCCCTACCCAAACTGTTCAGAGTCCTTGCCTTTGAGACCTACCCGTCTGGAAGGAGTTTGTACGATTTCGGTGTCTGCGTGGGTTTTCCCCGGGGGCTCCAGTTTCCTCCCATCCTCCAAAACGGAGGTTAATTGGATGCAATTGGGCGCTACGGATTTAAATGGTCGGAATCGGCTTCGACCGTTCTGCAAATAAAATGAAACAAGAGCGCACGATGTTCCAAGACTGAGCGGAAGGGAGATAACCAGTATAACGTTGACAGGGGTCGGTGAAGCAGAAGGAGACCGCCAGGTCAATGCTTCCAAAGCCTCCCGCCATGGGGATTTGCGCGCAAGTGGGGCCAGCCGCCGCGTCACCTTGCACTCCAATGTCCCAGTCACTGGATGCAGACCCCCTCCCCCCCCTCCCCAATCATCCCACCGACACGAGCAGGGACCCGAGGAGAAAGGAGGCCAATGAGTACAATGTATCCACTCGTCTTGGCGCGCCTCCGCCCACCCACTCCTGTTCGTGACCAGAGTCCGCGACGTGGCTCATTAGAGCAGGAACTTCAAGCTCCTCTCTCGGAGCGTGTTTCCATTCAACCTCGGGGCCTCTTTCTGTACCGTCCACTTCAATTCACCGTGCGCTGACCACCATGTGGTTCTCATTCCCAGGCTTGGGAAGCAACATTCCCTGGCTTAACAGCTGAGCATTAGTAGCAAACGTGTGGAACTTCTGCCAGCTGGAGTGGAGCAACTGCCGCGGCTTTCAGGGCTGTTGGGGAGGGGGGGGGAGAGGGCTGGAGGGGGGGGGAGAGGGCTGGAGGGGGGGGGGAGAGGGCTGGAGGGGGGGGGAGAGGGCTGGAGGGGGGGGGGAGAGGGCTGGAGGGGGGGGGAGAGGGCTGGAGGGGGGGGGGAGAGGGCTGGAGGGGGGGGGAGAGGGCTGGAGGGGGGGGGGAGAGGGCTGGAGGGGGGGGGAGGGCTGGAGGGGGGGGAGAGGGCTGGAGGGGGGGAGAGGGCTGGAGGGGGGGGAGAGGGCTGGAGGGGGGGGGAGAGGGCTGGAGGGGGGGGAGAGGGCTGGAGGGGGGGGAGAGGGCTGGAGGGGGGGGGGAGAGGGCTGGAGGGGGGGGGAGAGGGCTGGAGGGGGGGGGAGAGGGCTGGAGGGGGGGGGAGAGGGCTGGAGGGGGGGGGAGAGGGCTGGAGGGGGGGGGAGAGGGCTGGAGGGGGGGGGAGAGGGCTGGAGGGGGGGGGGAGAGGGCTGGAGGGGGGGGGGAGAGGGCTGGAGGGGGGGGGAGAGGGCTGGAGGGGGGGGGAGAGGGCTGGAGGGGGGGGGAGAGGGCTGGAGGGGGGGGAGAGGGCTGGAGGGGGGGGGAGAGGGCTGGAGGGGGGGGGAGAGGGCTGGAGGGGGGAGGAGAGGGCTGGAGGGGGGGGGAGAGGGCTGGAGGGGGGGGGAGAGGGCTGGAGGGGGGGGAGAGGGCTGGAGGGGGGGGGAGAGGGCTGGAGGGGGGGGGAGAGGGCTGGAGGGGGGGGGAGAGGGCTGGAGGGGGGGGGAGAGGGCTGGAGGGGGGGGGAGAGGGCTGGAGGGGGGGGGAGAGGGCTGGAGGGGGGGGGAGAGGGCTGGAGGGGGGGGGAGAGGGCTGGAGGGGGGGGGAGAGGGCTGGAGGGGGGGGGAGAGGGCTGGAGGGGGGGGGAGAGGGCTGGAGGGGGGGGGAGAGGGCTGGAGGGGGGGGGAGAGGGCTGGAGGGGGGGGGAGAGGGCTGGAGGGGGGGGGAGGGCTGGAGGGGGGGGGAGAGGGCTGCGTGCGGAGGGCAGGGGAAAGAGATGTGAACAGCTGCAGCCAGAGACGGGTCAACCTGAGCTCAGTGAAGGCGAGCGGAAGAAAAGCACGGTCTGAATGAATTCAATTGACCGATAAACAGGAATCAATAAAGCTCCGACCACAACAGAAGTTTTGGACCCATTGAACCATCTGAAAGAACCTGCATCCCATTATTTCAACGCATATTTATTTTAAGTGGGGTTTAAAGGTTGGCTGGTTTCAGTGTTCCCAGTCTTGAAGGAGATGCTTATTGACCACACAGCAGAATCACTTTTGTGGGGTCAAAGACTCCCTCAGTGTCATGTACAGTCCGTGGTCCCATAACAGTTCAGAAATCCCGATCGGAGAACGGGACGTCGCCGTATCTCGGGTATTTTGTAGACAAGGCGATCGCGCTGCCAGGGGTATAATGGGATAGTACATGTCTAATATGTCTTGATATTCATAATAAACGCCTATGTCCTGGCTTCTGTACGTACTGGACTCTGTCGCTATTTTAACGTGAACTTTTCCTAGTTTGGGTCACCTAACTACAGGGAAGATATCAATAAGATGGAAACAGTACAGAGAAGATTTACTAGGATGTAGCCTGGACTTCAGGAACTGAGTTACAGGGAAAGGTTAAACCAGTTAGGATTTTATTCCCTGGACGGTAGAAGAATGAGGGGAGATTTGATAGGTATTTATAATTATGAGGGGGTAAACAGAATAAATGTGGATAAGCTTTTTCCACTGAGGTTAACAGTGAAAGGGGAAAAGTTTAGGGGGAATATGGGGGGAGATCTTCTTAATGCAGAGAGTGGTGGGGGGGGGGTGGAAATAGATTCCAGCTGCACTGGTAAATGAGGGCTCATTTTTAACATTTAAGAGGAATTTGGACAGCTACATGGATGGGAGGGGTATGGAGGGCTAGTGTCTAGGTGCAGGTCAATGGGACGAGGCAAAATAAATGGTTCAGCACAGACTAGAAGGGCCAAGGGGGCCTATTTCTGTGCTGTAATGTTCTATGGTTCTAATATGAGTCTCTGCATTATTGGTCAATCCCTCTGGATGCCCAATATAAAGTCAAACATTGCTGGAAGCAGGCTAAACTGCAACTGTGGAGAAAGACACAGAATTGACATTTCAGGCCAATCACCTTTTTATCAGAACAGAATTACTAGTGAAGTAATTTAACCCCAGTGGCATAACCATAAGCACATGTGAGTCCCACTCAAATCAACACGAACAAGATGCTGGGATTGGACAAACTGAGGGTGCTTCACATCCACGCGGCCCCTGGAGGAATGCTTGGGTTCACATTCTGAAGATGGTCACTGCGATTCTCTTAAAAGTCAGGATTTACGTGACATCTCAGGCCACTTCAGATGTCAGATTTCATATTTCAGATTTATTGTTGGAAGAGGTACAACTCTGAGATTCTTTTTCCTGCAGGTGACCAGAATTACCACTAATTGGTAGTGCAAAAAAAATAACTGTACACAGTGTACACAGGTAAACAAATAAAGAACTGTAAACAGATTATAAATATAATCAAACTGTGCAATACAGAGAGAATTTTCAAAATCAGTAAAGTGCAAACCCAAGAGTCCCTGATTGAGTTTATTGTTGAGGAATCTGATGGTGGAGCTATTCCTGAACCTGGGGGTGCGAACATGTGGCACCTTCACCTCTTTTCTGATGGCAGCAGCGAGAACAGAGTGTATGCTGGGTGGTGTGGATCTTTGATGATCGCTTCTGCTCTCTGATGGCAATGTTCCCTGTAATATTTTTTTAATTATTTTTTTATTTTTCCACACTGAACCATATCAACCAAAATATGTACAAACGTTTCTCATTAAATTTACACAATGGTCTTTTCTCCCTTCTTTCCCCCTTTCTCTCCCTTCTTTTCCCCCTTTCCCTCCCTCCCCTCTTCCCATCCCCTCCAAAACCCATAAATATTCAACATTTACAATACAATAAAACCATAAAACAATATCTTCACACAAAAGAAAATAAACAAGAAAAATGCGTCATCTATTTATTACACACTGAATCTAGTCGTTTTGTCTTCTTTTCATTTTCATTCTCAGTTTAGGGGATGGAGGTCGTAGGCAAGCTCTCTGACATGTTCCATGTATGGTTCCCAAATTTGTTCAAACATTGTGACTTTATTTTTTAAATTATGTTATTTTTTCCAATGGAATACATTTATTCATTTCCATGGACCATTGCTGTATTCTCATGCTCTCTTCCATTTTCCAAGTTGACATTATACATTTTTTTTCCTATCGCTAAGGCTATCATAATGAATCTTTTTTGCACTTTATCCAATTTGAGGCCTAATTCTCTACTTCTTATGTTACTTAAAAGAAATATCTGGTTTTTTTTGGTATGTTATTTTTTGTGATTTTTATTTAGTATCTGATTTAATTCTTCCCAAAACGTATTCACTTTCGTACATGCCCAAGTTGCATGTAATGTTGTTCCCATTTCCTTCTTACAGCGAAAATATCTATTCGATAATGTTGAATCCCATTCTTTTAATTTTTGAGGAGTGATATATACCCTGTGTAACCAATTATATTGTATCATGTGTAACCTTGTGTTTATTCTTCATAGTTCCAGAGCATAACTTTTCCCATACTTCATTTTTTATCTTTATGTTTAGATCCTTTTCCCACTTCTGTTTAGATTTATAGTTTATTTCATCATTTTCCTTATCTTGCAGCTTAATGTACATGTTCATTATAAATCATTTAATTATCATTGTGTCTGTAATTACATATTCAAAGCTGTTTCCTTAGGTAATCTCAAGCTGTTTTCCAATTTATCTTTTAAACACGCTTTCAATATGCAAACATTGTACCATGAGTTATTCCATATTTGTACTTCAACTGTTCAAATGTTAATAAATTATTTCCCAAAAAACAATTTTCTATTCTTTTGATTCCTTTTCTCTTCCATTCTCTAAAGGAAAGATTGTCTATTGTAAAAGGGATTAGCGGATTTTGCGTCAATAGTAATTTTGGTATTTGATCATTCGTTTTTCCTTTCTAAGTGGATCTTTTTCCATGTATTAAGTAAATGATGCAGTACTGGAGAGTTTTTATATTGCACCAACTTTTCATCCCACTTCTAAAGTATATGTTCCAGTACCTTCTCCCCTATTTTATCTAGTTCTGTCTTAGTCCAGTCTGGTTTTTCCTTTGTCTGGTAAAAATCTGATAAATACCTTAATTGTGCGGCTCTATAATAATTTCTAAAGTTTGGTATCTGCAAACCACCTTGGTTATACCTGTCTGTTATTTTATCTAATGCTACCCTTGGATTCCTCCCTTTCCACAAGAATTTCCTTATTATTCTCTTTAGTTCATTAAAGAATTTCTCTGTTAAAGGAATTGGTAACATTTGAAATGTATTGTATCTTTGGGAACACATTCATTTTAATCCAGTTTACCCTCCCTATCAACGTTAGTGGAAATTCTTTCCATTGTTCTAAGTCTTCCTGCAATTTCTTTATTAGTGGCTGATAATTTAGTTTGTACAAGTGGCTTAAGTTGTTATCTAACGTGATCCCTAGGTATCAGATTGCTTGTGTTTGCCATTTAAATGGTGATTCTTTTTTAAATTCTGTATAGTCTGCATTACTCATTGGCATCACTTCACTTTTATTTGCTTTGATCTTGTACCCCGATATTTCTCCATACTCCTTCAATTTCTTATGTAATTCTTTTATTGATATTTCTGGTTCTGTTAGGTATACTATGATGTCATCTGCAAATAAGCTGATTTTATACTCCTCTATTTTTATCCCTTTTATTTTCTATTCTTATCAGTTCTGTTAAAGGTTCTGTTGTTGAGGCGAACAATGAGGGAGATAATGGACATCCCTGTCTAGTTGACCAACTTAATTTAAATTGATTCGATACATATCCATTTACTGCTACCTTTGCCAATGGTCCATTATACAATGCTTTAATCCAGTTTATGTATTTTTCTGGTAGATTGAACTTCTGTAATACTTTAAATAAGTATTTCCACTCTACTCTGTCAAAGGCTTTTTTTGCTCTTTAAATAAGTATTTCCACTCTACTCTGTCAAAGGCTTTTTTTGCATCTAAAGCAACAGCCACTGTTGGTTTCTTGAATTAGATTAATAAGTTTACAGACATTATCCGCTGTTCGTTTTTCCTTAATAAATCCAGTTTGATCTTGTTTTATTATTTTTGGTACAATCGGCCAATCTGTTTGCTAATAAATTCGCCATTATCTTGTAATTGGAGTTAAGTAGAGATATTGGTCTATATGATGCTGGTGTTAGTGGATCCTTCCCCATCTTTGGTATTACTGTAATTATTGCTGTCTTACATGAATCTGGCAAGTTTTGGGTTTCTTCTACCTGGTTCATTACTTCCAGGAGAGGAGGAATTAATAACTCTTTAAATGTTTTATAAAATTCTATTGGGAATCCATCCTCTCCTGGTGTTTTGTTGTTCGGCAGCTTTTTTAATATATCCTGTACTTCCTCTATTTCAAATGGTTTTATTAGTTTGTTTTGTTCCTCTTTCGGAGGAAGAGGAGTATAAATTTCGGCAGTTCAATTTTAGCTAAAAATTCCTCTATTTTATCATCTTTCCCCTTGTTCTCAGTTTGGTCTAATTGTTCATAAAATTCCTTAAAGTTTTCATTAATCTCTGTTGGGTTATATGTAATTTTTTTGTCCTTTTTCCTTGATGCCAATACAGTTCTTTTAGCTTGTTCTGTTTTAAGTTGCCAGGCTAATATTTTGTGTTTTTTCTCCCAGTTCATAATACTTTTGCTTTGTTTTCATTATGTTCTTCTCCACCTTGTATGTTTGTAATGTTTCGTATTTAATTTTTTTGTCTGCCAATTCTCTCCTTTTTGTTATATCATCCCTTCTTACTAATTCCTTTTCTGTACTTACTATCTCCCTTTCCAACTGCTCTATTTCCTGATTGTAATACTTTTTCATCTTAGTTACATAACTTATTATCTGCCCTCTAATGAAGGCTTTCATTGCGTCCCATAGTATAAATTTGTCTTTCACTGATACTGTGTTTTTCAAAATGTGTTTTAATTTGGCGTTCAATAAACTCCCTAAATTCCTGTCTTTTAAGTAGCATGAAGTTTATTATCCTCCACTTATAAGTTCTTGGTGGGATGTCCTCCAGTTCTATTGCTAATAACAGGGGTGAATGATCAGATAGTAGTCTAGCTTTATACTCAGTTTTCCTAACTCTCCCTTGAATATGGGCCAACAACAAAAACATATCAATCCTTGAATATGTTTTGTGCCTCCTCCATATATCCATGTTTCATTTCCTGCATTGATTTAACCATAAATTTGGCTACTTTATTCTTTTTGCTTGTCTTTTGTCCAGTTTTATCCAACATTGGATCCAAATTAAGGTTAAAATCCCCTCCTATCAATATATTTCCTTGTGTGTCTGCAATCTTCAAAAAAATATCCTGCATAAACTTTTGATCCTCCTCGTTAGGTGCATATATATTGAGCAAATTCCAAAATTCTGAGTATATCTGACACTTTATCATTGCATACCTCCCTGCCGGATCTATTATTTCCTCCTCTATTTTGATTGGTATATTTTTGTTAACTAGAATGGCTACACCTCTAGCTTTTGAATTATAGGATGCTTCCGCTACGTGTCCTACCCAGTCTCTCTTTAGTTTGTTATGTTCCGCTTCAGTTAGATGCGTTTCCTGCACAAATGCTATATTTATTTTTTCCTCCTTCAATAAATTTAGTAGCCTTTTTCTTTTAATTTGGTTATGTATTCCATTAATGTTTATAGTCTTATAGTTCAACGTGGCCATCTTGTATCTTGCTTACACCTCTTTTCAGCTTCCTCACCACCTCCATCCCCCTTTTTCCCCATTTTTCATCTTAGTTTTCCCTTATTAAACCCAATGTATGGCAACACATTTAAAACATAAAATACCCCAACAGTCCCCACACCCAATAATACCTTAACCCCAAATGCTCCCTCCTCTTTGAGTTGCCCCTTATCCCTTGCCAGGCAACCTCAACTCCCCTTTCCATTTGGATTATGATCTTGCTCGCAAGCGTCAACTGATTTTGCAGTGACGGTTATTCCCTCTCCCCCCAGCCCTCCCCAGAAAACACTTTTTTTACATATATAACAAAGCTCTTTTTTTCCCCTTCCTTCTTTCCTTCCCTTCTCTTTTCCCTCTTTAGTTCCTTACATATGCATTGTTTTTACATCTTTATATATACTTTATCGCCGTTCTTCATTCTTGTTGCATCTCTTCTCCTGTCCTGCAAACTTTTTGTGAATTCTTGTGCTTCCTCTAGATCCGAGAAGAGTCTCTTTTGGTCCCTGGGTATAAATATTTTAAGCACGGCTGGATGTCTTAATATGAACTTATAACCTTTTTTCCATGAAGTTGATTTCGCTGTATTAAACTTCTTCCTCCTCTTTAAGAGTTCGAAACTTGGGTCTGGGTTAAAAAAATATATTTTGACCCTTGTATTCCAGTGGTTTATTATCTTCTCTAATTTTATTCCTTGCCCGTTCCAGTATATTTTCTCTTGTCGTATATCTCAAAAATTTTACTAAGATGGATCTTGGTTTTTGATTTGTCTGTGGTTTTGGAGCTAATGCTCTGTGTGCCCTTTCTATTTCCATTTCTTCCTGCATTTCTGTCATTCCCAGGTCCTTCGGGAGCCATCCTTTTATAAATTCCTTCACGTCTTTGCCTTCTTCATCTTCCTTCAGGCCCTCTATTTTTATGTTGTTTCACCTACTATAATTTTCCAACATATCAATTTTCTGAGATAACAACTCTTGTGTCTCTTTAAATTTTTATCACTTTCTTCCAATTTTTCTTAAGTCATTCACTTCCATTTCTACAGCCGTTTCCTGCTCTTCCACATTCTCTACTCTTTTCCCTATTTCTGTCATTACCAGTCCTAACCTTTGCATTTTATCTTCTGCTCTTTTCATTTTTTCCTTTTAATTGCACTAAATTCTAAAGATAACCATTCTTTTAGTGATCTCATTTGTTCTTCAAAAAAAATGTATCTATATTCTGTCCATCAGTTTTACCTTTTATTTCTCTTTGTCCATCAGTTTTACCTTCTATTTCTCTGTGTTCTTGGTCTTCTTCTTCCTCTTCTGTATCTGTGTTTGTCTTTTCTTTGTGTCTGTGTCTCTTCTGTTTTTCCTAATGAACTGCTTGTACCTCTTTGTCGGGCCTCATCTTGCTGGGCCTCCTCCTGAGCTGCTCGTCTGTCGGGCCTCCTGACATGAATCCTCTTGTCAGTCACCTCTCCGTCTTTCTCCCTCATCTGTTTCCTCACTCCCTCCTCTGCTGCCTTTCACGTCCTCCAGCTGAGTACCCTGGTGTCGGGCAACCCTCAGCTGTTCGGACTGTGGCTGCCCTCTCCTCGGCTGAGCCCCCCTCCCATTGGTGTCGTCTTTTTCCTTTGATTGCACACTTTTGTTTGGCTCAGAGAGCCATTTTTGAAGTCCACTGGCCGGGAGGTCGTGACACCTCAGGGCCGGCACTAACCTCGGGGATCGGGCACTCCTCGCCACCACAGCTCCCTGTTCCTTCATGCAGGTAAGGCCACCTTCGGTGACTTTTCTACTTTTTTTCAGTTTTTACTTTCTCCTTTTTGGGTGCCATGTTCTTTCTCTTTTCTGTAACTTTATCTTCTATTTCTTAAATTTTGTTGTGCTTTGTCTTTTCCTAACTTTCCAGTAGATATTCTTAATGATTTATTCCCTCAGGCTTGCTCCTCCATCCAAAGATATCGAGACTATCCTGACTTAAACTCTTAATCTGTCTCCAGAATTCCTCAATTCCCTAACCAGCAAGGGTCTACCCATCTCCACTGAATACTTTTTGTGCAAAGAAATGTTTCCTGTGTGGCTGGGCTGTCAATTCCACATGATGAGATTGATGATAATGAAGAAGATTTTATTGTCATATACATTGTACAAGGCACAGATGCACCAAAGTTCTTACTTGCTGCAGCTGAATAGGTCTTTGTAAAGAAAACCGATAATAGTTTGTCATCTCTTGGTCTGTACTTGTTGGAATTTAGGAGAATGAGGGTGTCTCATTGAAACATTTTGAATGTTGAAAGGCATGGGCAGAGTAGATGTGGAAAGGTTGCTTTCCATGGTGGGAGTCAAGGACAAGAAGGCACAACTTCAAGATTGAATAACGTCCGCTTAGGACAGGGATGTAGAGTAATTTCTTCAACCAAATTTGTTGCCACGTGTGCTTGTGGAGGCCAGGTCATTGTATGTCAGGCAGAGATTGATAGGTTCTTGTTTAGCCAGGGCATCAAGGCTATGGGGAGAAGGACAGGCAGTGGGACTGAGTGGGAAAATGGATCAGCTCATAATTAAATGGTGGGGTAGACTCAATGGGAGGAATAGCCTCTTTCTGCTCCTATGTCTTATGAACTTATGGTCTTATAAGTGGATTTAATTAAGCTAAGAGACAATACATAAGATAGATAATAAATATTTATAATGCAACTGTCTGCAGTTGTGCAGACAGTCCCTTTGTGCTGTTGGAGCAGTTAAGGCTCAAGCAGGGAGGTTCAAGAGTGTGATAGATGTTGGATTAAAACTGTTCTTGAGCTCAAGAGGCACTGGACTTCAGGCTTCTGAATCTTCTGCCTGAAGAGAGCAGAAATAAGAGGTTGTGACCAGAGTGTTTATGGTGTTGGCTGCTGCCTTAAGGCAACACTTCACACAGATACCTATAATGGACAGAAGGTCAGAACCTGTGATGGACCTGGCTGTGTTGGCTGCCTTCCACAGTCTTCTAAGTTCCTGGGCACCTGTATTGCCAAGCCAGGCTGTGATGCAGCCAGTCAGATTATTTTCTACAGTTCACCTGTAGACATGTCAAATCACCTCAGACTCTTTAGAAAGCTCAAATTCCACATTGAATCTTGATGAAAGGTCTCAACCTTTCATTTCCTTCCACCAATACTGCCCCAGTCCCTCCAGGAATTGGTTTTGCTCCATATTCTGGTATCTACAGCCTTTAATGTCTCCAAATACTAAACCATCCCTTTCATCTTAACATGTCCTTTGTGTAACATTTTGCCAATAATGCTTTCCAGAAATATAATATTTATGTTTTTAGCCCGAGAGATATTTTTACTTGAAAGATCCTTCACTGTTCATTGCAAGATAATTATTAGCTTAAATGAATGGGGTGGCATGGGTTGAAAGGTTTAAAGTTATTTTTACATAATTGTTTTCTTCCTTTGAAGGAATTTGCCACACGTTCCACTGTGAACATTCCCTGAAATGTGAATTATCCACAGATGTGCCTTTTATCCTAAGGTAAGTTTTTATCCGCAGGGTTAAGTTTTTATTTTACAAAGAGTCGTGGGTGCCTGGAATGCCTTGCTGTGGATGGTGGTGGAAGCTGAAATATTGGGGACATTTAAGAGACTCTTAGACAGAAACATGGATGAAAGAAAAATAGAGGGTTACAGGGTAGAGAAGGTTTAGTACTTGTTTTTAAGGAAGGAATACAAGGGACAGGCCAACATCAAAGTCTAAAGGGCCTGTACTGTGCTGTATTGTTCTATGTATGTTTTCAAACCACTGAGATGAGAGTTTATTAAATGAATGTGTGGCTTGGTTCCAAAACACCATCTATAAATTCACTGATGATACCATGGCAGTGGGTTGTATAAAAAGGGGCAATGAGTTGGCATCCAGCAGGGAGACTGAAAACTCAGTTGCATGGTGCACCAATAACAGTCAGTCACCAAAGCCAAGGAGCAGATTGTTGCCATCAGGAAGGGAAAACCAGAGGTGCACAATCCAGTGACTGGGGGATCAGAGGTGGATAAGATCAGCAATTTTAAGTTCTTTGGAGTCACTATCTCCGATGATCTTTCCTCGACCCAACACACTAGTGGCATTGTGAAGAAAGCACATCAGTGCCTCTCCTTCCTCAGGAGTTTACAAAAGTTTGGTATGACAAACACAGATGGGTGGTGGAAAGTGTGCTGACCCAATCTGGTATGGGGACACCAATACCCCTGAGTGTAAAGCCCTGCAAAAGATAATGGACACAGCCCAGTATATCATGGGTAAAACCCTCCCCACCATCAGGAACATCCACAGGGAATGCTGGCATCACAGAGCAGCAGCAATCGAGGATCCACACCACCCAGCACATGCTCTGTTCTCATTGCTGCCATCAGGAAAGGCGCATAGGTGCCACAAAACTCGTACCACCAGGTTCAGGAATAGCAGTTACCCCTCCACCATCAGACTCAACAACAAACTCAACCTTCAACTCATTGACAGGCTCTTACTTTTGCACTTTATTGATTTTTTTTTTCCTCTCTGTATTGCAGTTTGTTTAAACTTCTTTATTTGTTTACATGTGTGCGATGAGCTGCATTCACCATCTTCTGCAGTAGCTTCCGATCTTGAGCAGAGCAGCTCCCATCCCACAATGTAAATCTTATTGAGGGATATGGGAGACATGACAAACATTTTTTAAAAAAAAACAGCCTTTGGTGTACTTTCTTGGCCACTGATTCAACCTGCTTGGATCAATAGAACCTCCCACTAGTTCAGCCCAGCCATTCAATCATGAGCTGATCATTTTCCACACTCAGTCCCACTGCCCAGCCTTCTCCCCATAAACCTTTGATGTCCTGGCTAATGAAGAACTGCTTTAAATATACCCATTAACTTGGACTCCAGCAGCCTGTGGCAAACAAATTCCACCGACGTGGCTGACGAAATTGCTCCGCACCTCCATTCTCAATCCTGAAGTCCCAATGCATCATCCCTCGTGCCTATCAGCATTGGACTTCACTGGTTTTTACACCCTCCTTCGTCGATAACTGGGCACCTGGACCTGTGCCTTTTGCTTTGAGATCACTGAGTCAATTTGGCCCAGCACATGGATGCCAACGAAAGGACTATTCCTCCAGATGAAATGGGGCCACTCTTTCCTGAAACCTCACCCATTTCTCAAGTGGCCTGAGTGTTTCTGGCCCTTCCTATTTTTACTCTAGATTTCCAGAGGTTTAGCCTGGGTGAAATCTGAAGCCCCTGCAGATAAACACTTGGCTCAGAGCAGCCATTCTCAACAGGGGTCTTACAGCTCCCCCCCCCCCCCCACCTCTCCTGTCCACAGCACAATGAAGTAAAAGCCTTGTTTTCCTTTCATTTCACCTAACATCACTTTTTGGGTTTTTTAAGGTAATGGGGAGGAAGAACCCAAAACTTGACATCACAGGGAAGGGGGCCCATAGACTTTGAGCAGAGTCCTAAGGGAGCCATGGCCAAGGGCTGAGAATGCAGGAGATCAATCCATTCCAGGGCTTTCCTTGTGTGTAGTTTACAGATGCAACTGGAGACACAATGATTCCACATAATTACAGATGTAATTCAACCGCGATGTGCTTTTGATCTCGCGTGCCTTGCATAAAACGCCTGAACTGGCTATAAAGCAAATAATAGGAGCGGCGGGAGCCGGGTAGTAAATACTAAATAGATTTTGCTTCTGCTGCGGTGCGGTCAGCGCCAGCGACACAGGTTCGAATCCGGCGCTGCCTGCAAGTTCTCCCCGTGTCTGCGGGTGTTTCCCCCGGGGTTTTGGAAGGGGGTAAATTGGGGTAGTTGGGCGTCACCGGCTCATGGACTGGTAAAATGGAAACTCGCGGATGCTCGGCTTTGATCGCTGTCGGCGTCCCTTCCATAACTTTGATGATGTGAAATTAAACTTGATGTGTAACTCGGCCGAAGTATCAGCAGCGAACGCCTCATATGAACTTTCTAAAACTGTAACGCTGCCTTTTCCATCTGCCCACAATGCACCCGCTCGGAGAATTAGCAGCGTTATTTGGAATAGAAATGATTTCTTTTTGAGCCGCCGCCTTGCTCTCCTTTCCGTGGCCCAGAACAATCCCCCATCATTTCTCAGAACGGTTGGAGAACAGTTTTGGCCATTCAGCCCCTCTTCATCATCAAGACCAATTTCCCAACCAATCCCTACATTCCAGGAATCTTCTATAATAAGAACATGAGAAGCAGGAGTCGGCCATCCAGCCTGTTGAGTCTGCTGCCCCATCCAATACAATCATGGCTGATGCCCGTGTTTCCAATTATTTTTTAATTGTCATGTAATAGCCCATAAAAACGTATCATACATGATGTACCAACTACTGTTTGCAGTAAGGCAAATAAAGAGTCACATGACATTGCCTGGCACCCCTGACAATATGATCTAGCCATGGATTCAGCTCCTTCCACTGCGTGTTCCTCACAACCCTTAATTTCCCTGTTATTCAATGTGCCTCTTGCACCGTTTCCATGTTCTCTCTCTCATGGTGGAGAAGCTTGTGAGATCCTGAGAGTGATGCCATCTGGAGCTGTGCTCCTGGTAGGCCCACCCATGGTGTTAAGGTCCCTGGCAAGAACAATCCAACCAACGGTGGAGCAGGTAGATGAAGTTACTCTGAACTCCACGGCTGTGAAGGCGAACGAAGGTGGCAACAAATCCATTTGTCGTCGTCGTCTCCATGCCATTGGGATTCGTTGATTTGTTAAGTACTGTGCGCTTCTTGGAATGAAACATCAAGTACACATTAAACAATACATGCAGAGATGTCTTCGCTAGGTGGGACACTTTCCAAAATTGGACTCCTAAGTCACTTGAGGGCCCACAGATAGATCAATGGAATGAAGGTCATCATCCTCGTCTCGAGGGACAGCCACAACCTATCTATCTTCATTGTATTTAATGAGGCAGCCTCTACATCAGTGGTTCTCAACCTTTTTCTTTCCCTCACATCCCACTTTAAGTAATCCCTCTGCCATAGGTGCTCTGTGATTAGTAAGGGATTGTTTAAGGTGGTACGTGGGTGTAAAGAAAAAGTTTGAAAACCACTGTTTTAATCGACCCTAGTTGACTCATTATGTGCACGGTTTCAGAACTCCAAAGGACATAGGCCAATGACCATTTTTCTCAAGCAAAATATTTTAGTAACAATTGGGATTAGAGCAGGGGTTCTCAACCTTTCCTTCCCACTTAGATCCCACTTTCAGCCATCCCTTACTCATCACAGAGCACCGATGACGTAGGGATTACTTAAAGTAGGATGTGAGTGGAAAGAAAAAGGTTGAGAACCACTGCACTGCTTCCTTGGGCAGAGAATTCGACAGATTCACTGCTCTCTAGGAGAAAGTTCTTCCTTAGTTCTGTCTTAAAACTACTCCCCTGAACCTTGAGGTTGTGTCCCCTTGTTCTCCTCTTACTTCCTGGTGGCCTGATGATAAATACATAGAGCAAGTGTGAAAAAGTGTCGAGGGGCAGGTGTGGGTTCATTTCCATAGAGAAACAGACAGAGGATTCTGGAAATGAACTGGAGAAATGAGTTTTGGAGAGAGAAAAGTTGGGTGACTTGGGAGCTGAGTAATGGAAGTTGTGTGAGACATTGTTGAGGCTATATTTGGAGTATTGTGTGCAGTTTGGATCACCTAACAACAAGAAAGGCATCAATAAAACTGAAAGATTACGGAGAAGATTTACTAGGATGCTGTCCAGACTTCAGTAACTGAGTTACAGGGAAAGGTCATTATTATTACCTCCAATTATTCCCTCGAGCTAGAAGAATGAGGAGAGATTTGATAGAGGTATTTAAAATTGAGTAAATTGAGATTGAGTAAATGTCGGTCGGCTTTTTCCAGTAAGAGTTAAGATCGAAAGGGGAAGAGTTTAGGGGGAAGACCAAGGGGAACTTCTTTGCACAGGGAGAGCTGCCAGCTCAAGTAGTAAACCCAGGGTCAATTTTGACATTGAAGAACATTTTGGTCAGGTAAATGGACAGGTGGGGTCTGAACTGGGTGCAGGACAGTGGGACTAGGCAGAAGAATAGTTCGGCCTAGTCCCACTAGAAGGGCCGCAGAGACTATTTCTGTGCTTTGGTTCCAATGGGATAGATTGGCTTGTTCCAGAAGGGGCTAACGTCAACACAGTGGGCCGGAGCCCTTCATCGAGATAGGATCTCGAACAGCATCAGTCTCGACGAAGGGTCCTGGCCCCCGAAACCCTGCTCGACCCGTTTCCCTGCCTTTGGGCTGGGGAAAGGACGAGGCTTGTAGGACTGGAAGGAATGGAACAGCAGGAAGGGAGGGGCCGAACGGCTTCTTCCACTGACGCCCTGATCTGGATTCCTCCGCTATAACCGCTCCGAACGGGAACAAACTGGTTTATTTTTGAGGGGGGAAGGAAACATTCTCTCCCCGTTACAGTGGCTGTTAGTTTAATTCTTTACGCAGATCAAAGGCCACACGCAAACTGGAAAACATGCCCCTCTGGCTGTTTCTCTTTTAACTTTTTTCCCCCGATTTGTCAGGAATCAGTGAAATTCTCTGTTCCGCCGGCTTTGAACGCGAGGCTCTGCCTCAGTCACGGAAATACAATTTGTGGCTATTATCTCGCATTCTAGATCGCATCAGCCCCTTGCGCTGCGAGATGGTGCTGGGGTGGGGAACGAGACAGAGCTGATGTAAATACACATTGGCCAAATGTTGGAGGGAGGGGGTGGGGTGGGCTCTTTTTGTTTATTTCCCTGCATATCAAATAAAAGCAGACCCCCTTCACTCCCCCCAACCCCGACTAAATGACAACGTTGCCTTCTAATATCGGGCGCAACGAGCCGGCGAGGGGTTGGTGGCGTTTTCGCGTCAGACCACCCACAGGCAGCCCAGTCACTGGTTGAACACAGCGAGTTCAAAGGTTCATGCGAGAATTAACCAATTTAATAAGTTATTGCCAGTCTTCTCGGCAGATTAAATGGTAGATAGGGAAGCCTTCTCCGTGAACCTCTCTGGAGAGCTCCCAGCGATTAGAAGCGAGCATTTCTTTGGCGGGAAGGAGTCTTAAACCACGACCCGGGTGTGGGAGGATCACTGGATCCACGGTTTGGGAAATGTTTGACAATTCTCAATACCCTTACAACTGTTTTAATTACGATGGCGACGAATACCCTGCCTGTGGATCAGACGAGGGAAAGCGGGCAGTGTCGCGACCTGCCTACAGGTAGCTCTGGGGGGGGGGGGGGGGGTGGGGGGCAAGAAGAGGGGTTGCCAACGTGGGGGAAAGCAGGCGACACTCACGCGCGCTTCGTGCTGTCTTGCAGTTACATCGCTCTCATCGCTATGGCCATCCAACAGAGCCCTGGAAACCGAGTGACCCTCTCCGGCATCTATGACTTTATCGCCACCAGATTCCCTTACTACAGATCAAACCAGAAAGCCTGGCAAAATTCCATCCGGCACAACTTGTCCCTTAACAGCTGCTTCGTCAAGGTGAGCTTCCACGGCCCCGAGATGGAAATGGGAGCGATGCGAGGGGCTGGGGTGGGAACTCGCTCCGCCCTCTCCCCACACAGAGGAGAGATAAACTTTACGACGTGGCAAAACTTTTGAAACGCGTTCGATTCGTTCCGATCCATTTTTAGTTTCTTGATTATCAATAATTCTTGCTGGATTAAATTTAAACTTATCCTTTTAGGTAATTGTAACTCGAAGATCTAATTGTGCGAACCGTTGGAAATTGTTAATATCCTGAGCTCCCCTGGACGCTGAGTCCCTCCAGTATTTCTGCGTTGTTTCCCCATCCCGAAACGCTGCCTGAGCATTTCCTCTCCCTGGATGTTGTCTGGTCCAGCGTCTGCCGTGTTTGCGTTTCTCCGCTCGGTCCCTGTGTGAGATTTAACCGCTGCTCGCTGAGGAAACTTTTCCTTGGAGTGAAAGGCGATCGTCTCCAGACGCCGTGATTGTGGTAAAAACACAAAGGTGCCGGAGGACCTCCGCACCAGAATTTATTGTCATGAACGAGTCAGGAAATTCGTCGTTTTGGAGCAGCGTCACAGGGCCAACATTTATATAAACCACCTTACAAAATAAATAAAAATAGTGCAAGAAAAAGTCAAAGTGAGGCCGTGTCTGGGGTTCCTTGTTCACTCAGGAATCTGATGGCGGAGGGGCAGAAGCTGTCCTTGTGCCGCTGGGTGCTCATCTTCAGCTCCTGGACCTCCTTCCCGATGGTTAGCAGAGTGAAGAGGGCATGGCCTGGGTGGTGGGGGTCCTTGAGGATAGAGGCTGCTTTCTTCAGACACCATCTCTTGTAGATGAACTCGATGCAGTGAAGTCGGGTGCCCATAGGCCGAGTAACAACCCTCTGGAGTTATTTCCTGTCCTGAGCGTTGGTGCCTCCATAACAGACAGTGGTGCAACCAGCCAGAATGCTCTCCATGTTACACACCTGTAGAAGTTCTTCAGAGGCTACCGAATCTCTTCAAATTCCTCGCAAAGCGAGCCTTCTTCCTGATTGCAGAGACATGAAGGCTCCAGATCAAATCCTAGATGTTGACACCCGGGAATTTAGCCACTCTGACCCCTCCCTGAGGGCTGGTCGGTGTTCTCCTGGTTCCTCCTGAAGTCCACAATCATCTCCTCGGTTTTGCCAACGTTGTCGTTGTGACACCACCCAACGAGCCGATCCATCTTCCTCCTGTACTCTCCTCATTGCCACAGGTCAATAGGAGACAAAAATGTATAACGGTCGTTTCCATTGTACCAGGCCTCATATCCACTTCAGCTTGTCTGAGGGGATCAGTTAACAACTGTGTTTCACGCAGAAGTCCTTAAAACTGCAATGACTCCCGAGAAGTTGGCTTTAAGTGAAAAGCGGGAAGGGGGGTGTTGTAGATTGATTCTGGGTTTTGAACGCTCTGTTTTCCGATATAAAGTCTCAACATTACTAAATGTGGTGAACTTTTCTACATGTTCTGTAACACAACCAGGTTCCAAGATTGGAAGGACACGAAAGGGGAAAGGGTAATTTCTGGACTTTCGCGTCGGGTTGCGAATCGATGTTGGATCTGTTCGAAAACGGCAACTACCGGAGGAGGAGGCGGAGTGTGAAAAGAATGCAGAAATTTCACTCCAGCAAGGGCCCACCGCCGCTCTCTCCCGACCCAGCAACAGCGGACAACGTGTTGCACAGCGACCTTTCTCACGGGGGCAAGGCGGGCGGCTCTCAGAATGGGCTGCTGAGTCCCGAAATGTTCCTCGTGAACGAAAACTCCAGCAAACCACCCCGGGACACTGGAACAGAGCAGAGAGCGGGGTCCGAAATCAAATTCAGCATCGATTACATTCTGTCCTCTGCTGATCCTCTACCCGGCCTCAGAGCTCAGAGCAACTCACAGAGGAACGAATTCCTAATAGTGGATCGCCAGCTGTGGACGATGCACTCGTTTCACCGTAAGTAACGCCGTTATCCGTAACCCGTGCCTTCAAACAGCCCTTTCCACTCCGGCTCAGTCTGTGCCCTCAGCCGGAAACCTCTTCCCCTCAGCTCCGGACAGACGTGAAGCTCCCCCTCGTTAATATCTGGCAGGGGTCACAAAGCATGCCTTGTCCATGTTTTTGTCTACCTTGATGAAGGGCTCCGGCCCGAAACGTTGATCTCTGCTCTCTAAAGTCCTGCTGAGTTTTTCCAGTATTGTGTTTTTACAAAGCATGCCTTGGCCGTCTCAGTATTGGACAAGCCCCCGAGCACATTAACATTGTCATAACTCGGGCACCGCGTTGTGAACCGTTTCTTCAGTGACTTCAGATTTATTTTCACATACAATCCTAAGATTCTTTTATTTCCTGCGGGTCAGGCAGACTATAGGTCGTGCAAAATACTGTACTCAGAAAAAGATGCATGTCCTTAAGAGAAAATGTGAACAAGAAGTGTAGACAAACTGCAAAACAGAAAAATAACCCCTGATGGAGTTTGTGGTTGAGGAGTCTGATGGTGGAGGGGGAGCAGCAGGTCCTGAACCTGGTGGTGCGAGTCTTGTGGCACGACACCTCTTTCCTGATGGCAGGAGCGAGAACAGTGTGTGTGCTGGGTGGTGTGAATCCTTGATGATCGCTGCTGCTCTCCTGCCGCAGCGTTCCTTGCAGATGTTCTTGATGGTGGGGAGGGTTTTGCCTGTGTCCATTACCTTTTGGAGGGCTTTACATTCATGGGTATTAATGTCCCCATACCAGGCTCGGGCAGGCAACATGACCCGCATGAATGAGTTGGGCTGAAAGCCTGTTTCCCTTCTGTAGTGCGCTATGACTCTATTTAAAACGACTGGTGGTAACGTTCAAATATCGTGGCTGGTTTTTTTTTTATTGTTTCCCAGTTTAAGTTCTGAAAATGACCAATGTCAAAGTGCTGCTTTTAAATTAAAATCAACGGACAGTTTTAAGCCTACCCAATAATATTTGGCGGAGTTGTTGGATCAAACAACAATCATTTAAACAATTTTCTTATCTATTTCCTTCTTTCATGTGATCTTATGGTAAGAATGAACATAATACGGGAGCAAAATAGGCCATTCAGCCCATCGAGTCTGCCCCGTCATTTAATCATGAACTGATCCATTCTCCCACTTGCCCGGCCTTCTCTCCATAATCTTTGATACCTTGGCTAATCAAGGACCCCGATGAATGTAGATGTTCTGGAAGGTGGGGAGAGTTTTGGCCTTGAATGCCCAGGGAGGACCATCCTTCGCTTTGTGGCAAGAACTTACTGTGTATAAAGTGCATTTCACTCGGTTATTTAATTTATCGTCGGTTTCTGCAAATAAAATGAGCTCGTTTAGCCCCCGAATCATGGGACACCTCAGTAAACAGTGGTTCTCAACTATTTTCTTTCCACTCACACACCACCTTCAGTAATCCCACAGAAAGCACAGAGCACCTGTGGCATAGGGTTCCACAGCTACTCCGTGGTTACTTAAAGTGGTGTGTGAATGGAAATCGAAGCCTGCGTTAATGTCAAGAGCCCGACCCCAAACACTGACCGACCATTTCTACCCTGGATGCTTCCTGGCCGGCTAAGTTACTCCGACTTGTCTTTGGGGAGTCTGTGCTCCTGTGCGCAAGATGACGGGAGTACCTTGCAATCACTTTACCATCGGCATAGCCCTGGTGGGGTTGGACCAACTTGCGTAGATTTTTTTTTGCAATTCCTAGGATATAACCTTTAAATTGTTTTGCGTCGTTAAGCATGAGTGGCGTTTAATAGGCGAGCGAGCGACACCCCCCGAGGTCGAACTGCCCGAACTCTGTTGAATATGTGCCCTATACCATTAGCTCAAGCCCGCGTGCAAAGTAATTAAAATTAAATACTACGACCAGCTCTTTGCAAATTATTTGATCGATCAGTGATATTAACTCCAACACCGCGAGCGAATGGCGAGTTCCGGATCACTGGGGTTTCATGAAAATTGGCAATTATGAAGAATTTTACATAAATTAAACCCTCATAATACAAAAAAAAAACCACAAAGGTGCTAAATGCATGTAGCGAATTAAAACAATGTACAAATTCTATATCACTATCTACCCTGTATATATTTACAGGATATTATCCACACACACACACACACACACACACACACACACACACACACACACACACACACCCCCTAATTCTGCTCCTCATGGCCAAGCAACGGCAGTGTGAGACACTGTGGTGGGGTTAGTTCAGGAGCCTGATGGCCGCGGGGAAGGAACTGTCTTTAAGCTTGTTGGTAAGTGCTTTCCCACGTTGGGGCGTGGGAGGAAGGAGAAGGGAGGATTTCCTGGCTGTGGTGGATCCTTTAGTGCATCTTCCGAGGCAGCGAGAGACAGAGTCCATGGAGGGGAGGGAGGTTTGCATGATGTTCTCAGCTGCATTCACCACCTCCCGTCCCACACTGGGAAGCATCAGGAAGTATATATATATATATATTGTGTATCTGACCCCTAGAAATGATTTTTTTAAAGAAGGATTCGAAGATGTGTGACACCGTGTATTGCATTTTCCATTCCTCTTTAGAATGTGGCCAGGCTGAATTATCCATCGGAGGGAGGTTTAACGAGGTGTCCAAGAAAGCATTGTCAGTGATAGTGTCTTACATTACCCCGGCTCTCTCCCCTCTGCACCTCGGGTCTTGATGAGGGGTCCCAGCTGGCAACCTCCACTATTTTTCTCCCACAGATACTGTTGGACCCGCTGAGTCCCTCCAGCAGATTGTTTGTTGGTCCAGATTCCTGCTTCTGCCGTCTCTCTAGCTATGAGCATTGAAGGTCACAATGTTTATCTGGAACTGTTTTCGGTGGCGCTTCACGGGCTGGGGCATGTGTAGGGCCGGTGAGGAAGGGGGAACCTTACTCAACCTGACAAATGCGATTTAAATTAAATAAAAGGTAGTGGACACAGCCCAGGACATCACAGGTAAAACTCTCCCCGCCATCGAGAACATCTACAGGGAACGCTGCTGTCAGGGATCAGCAGCCATAATCAAGGATCCTCACTACCCAGCAAACGCTCTATTCTCGCTGCTGCCATCAGGAAAGAGATATCAGTGCCACAAGGCTACCACCACCAGGGTCAGGAACAGCTGCTCCCCCTCCGCCATCAGACTCCACAACAACAAACTCAATCAGGGACTCATTTAAGGACCCTTACTTTTGTACTTTATGATTTATTGACAAGGAGATGATTTTGGACTTCAGGAGGAAGTCAGGGGACATGATCCAGTCCTCATTGAAGGCTCATAGTGGAGAAGGTCAAGAACTTCACATTCCTGAGTGTCCACATATCCGTGGATCTGTCCTGGAGCCTGCATGTCGATTCAATCACGAAGGATCGTCAGCAGCTATACATTGGGAGGCGTTTGAGGAGATTCAGTATGTCACTGAAGACTCTCGTAAACTTCTACAGATGAAGAAGTACCGGTGAAGAGCATTCTGGCTGGTTGCATCACTGCCTGGTATGGAGGCACCAAGACTCGAAACAAGAATAAACTCCAGAGGGTTGTTAACTCAACCTGCGATATCACAGACACCAGACTTCACTCCACTGAGGACATCTACAAGAGTCAGTGTCCTCAAAGACCCTACCATGCAGGCCATGCCCTCTTCACTCTGCTACCATCAGGAAAAAGGAGCCTAAAGATGAGGACTCAGTGGCACAAGGTCAGCTTCTTCCCTGCTGCCATCAGATTCCTGAATGAACAACGAACTAAAGACATTGCCTCACTTTTTGTGCACTCTTTTAAACATTTATTATTTTAAGGGGTGGTGTATATGAATGTTAGCAACATGATGCAAAATAATGACTTTTGTGACTTGTTCATGACAATAAATTGTGATTCTGATTTTTTTCTCTCTGTATTGCACAGTCAGTTTGTTTATTTATTTACATGTATTGTCTTGAGTCTGGGTTTTTTTAAAACACACTACCAATAAGTAAAAATTCTGTCTGGCCTGCAGGAAAAAGAATCTCAGGGTCACACGCGATATCATGTATGTACTCTGACAATAAATTTGTGTTTAGCCTTGACCCTGACACAGGAGTCAACTTGAGCACAACCCAAATGGAAGTTGGATTCTAAAACTTCTGCAGAGAGGGGCGAGGTGGGAAATGGTGAGATTGCCGCCCTGATCTGTTGAGTTCCACCAGCATTTTGTCTGTTGCACATGTTACAATAAACTTGAATGAGACTTTATTGCAGTGGTTCTCAACCTTCTTTCCATTCACATCCCACTTTAAGTATTCCTTATGCCATTGGTGCTCTGTGATTAGTAAGGGATGGCTCAAGGTGGGATGTGAGTGGGAAGGGAAGGTTGAGAATCACTGCTCTAAACCCAATTGTTACTGAAATATTTCACTTGAGAAAAATGGTCATTGCCCCATTTCCTTGAGCGTTCTGAAACCGTGCACATAATAAGCCAATCATATACAATTCAAACAGTGGTTTTCAAACTTTTTCTTTCCACCCACATACCATCTTAAACAATCCCTTACTAATCTCAGAGCACCGATGGCATAGGGATTACTTAAAGTGGTGTGTGAGTGGAAAGAAAAAGGTTGAGAACCACTGGTTTATTGGCATCTACATAAGCACAAGGGGGCAGATGCACTGAAATTCTTCCCTGCTGCAAGCCAGAAGTGGAACACACTCACAAACTAACATTAACACTGGCAGAGGATGATAAGGGATGAAAGTTAAGGTTGAAAATCAGGGGTCCCCAAAAATGTAAATCGTATGGTTCAGAGTATGCCTGCTGTTGGCAGTGACCAACGGACCCTTGATTTCCATTGTGGAAATGTTCTCAATGCGCCACCATCCTTGTGAACATCTGTAACTGGGAACCTTCCTGAACTGGACGTCAGGTGCTTATGAATGGGGCTTCCTACATTTGGCAGGTGAATGATTCCTGTAGGAAAGGGAATAGAGGGATAGGTCACAGAAACCTCCCCAACCACCTATCACCTACTTCACCCATCAGCATTTGTCTACACCTGCCATTCTCTTTGGCCATGGCCCCCATTAAAACTCAGCTTAAAGTTTCCCTGTGAAGCAGTCAAGTTTTGGTTTCTCTTGTATTACCCTCCTACTGACCTCATAGTAAACAGAATAAAATATTTAAGTTACGCGAGATGAAAAGAAAGCCGGGCTTTTACTTAAATGTGCTGTGGCCCCCCAGGGATGGGTTCCAGTTGAGAATGGCTGGTCTACACTGATTCCATATGCCCACAGTCCCACCAACACCTGTCAGGCTCTGATGCTCACCTGCATGCTGGGGGTAATTTACAACCTGCCAATCCCCATGTGTTTGGGGTGAGGAGTGAAACCAAAGCACGCCCAAGGAAGACAAATGTGGTCACAGGGAGTGCTGGAAGTAAGGATTGAACCTGGGACCCCAGAACTGAATGAGGGGAGGGAGGGGGAAGGTGTGGGGAGGAAGCATTCATTTGGAAATGCAAACCGCAAGTTGGCACAGATTTCCGCTTGCTTCTTTTCAGAATCCGAGCCAACCAGGACTGCAGGAGGCCTCTCAATTGGTGTCCACTTCTAAGATGGTTGTTTTCGCCCTGCTGCTAATCTCACCTGCTCCGTGGAAATGGACTGAACTCATCACTGCAACATCGATGTGGTTATGTGAAGAAGCATAATGATGAGGTAGAGCACAGAGGAGAGTTAGAGCAACTAGTGGTGGTGTCAGGACCATAGCATCCCCCTCAAAGTCATCAACCAAGGCACTGGTGGAGCTCACTCCATGGCCCACATCAATGGTGCTGAGGTGGAGATGGTAGAAGGCTCAGGGTAAATATCTCTAGTGGCCTGTCCTCGTCCACCCATGTCAACGCGATGTCCTTGAAGTGCACCAGTGTCTACACTTCCTGAGAAGCATGAGAAAACTCAGCAGCTCCTTTCATCCCTCGACAACTTCTACTGAAAGCATCCTGTCAGGGTGCATGTCTACGTGGAACAGGGACTTCTCCTCCTAAGAAACTAAAGGACTGTGAACATGGCTCAGACCATCACACATGGCTTCTTCCCCTCCATCGACTCCATCTACAACTCCTGCTGTCTTGGAAAAGATTCCAACACATGAAATGACTCATCCTGGCCACAGTCTCTTCACTCCCTTCCCACCAGGAAGAAGATTCACAAGTGTGAGATCACGCACCACCATATTTGAGAACAGTTTCTGCTGTTATTGAACTCCTAAATGAGCCCTAAAATAGTCAATCTACACTGTCTTTGCTCCATCCCAACTGATCTCTCTGTGTAACTCTGCACCTCTCTGTTCTGTTTTACACCACCGGCCTACTGCAGGGGGCAACACCTGTACCTGCAGGAGTGTAAGGGGACAGGACATCACCTGGCCGGCTGCCAATCAGTCAGCCTGAAGGGATCAAGCCCCACCCAGTCAGGTGTCAATCACCCTCTGGGATATAAGCCTGGGCCGGCCTCCCAAAGCTCACTCAGAGTTATTGCAGCTACAGCCAGCCTGGCTCTGTGGAAGTCTTTGTGGATTAAAGCCTGTTGTACAGTCTTTACCATGTGTGTATCTGATTCTGGCTAACAGCGCACCACAATTTAATCCACAAAATTTTCCCATGGCTGCCATGGAAAAACTCCTGAGCGTAGGGAGCCTCGAAGTCGACCCACGCCACCGGGAAGCCGGGAAGCTTTGAGATCTAGCAGCACGCGGTCGAGGCCATTATCGAGGCACACGAAGGCGGCATCCTGGACTCGGAAGAGGTTGGTCCTACTCCGGTCAAAGCTGGGTCCCCACGCCTTCCCGGCAACCAAAGGCTGCTCCACATACAAGAGCGCAATGGACACTCTCGAGAATGTGTACAAGCCTCCCATGAATGCAGTCTGGGCAAGGTACCTCCTCAACACCCGAGCCCAGCAACCCGGGGAGACGGCTGAGTCTTACCTGGAACACCTGCGAGTGTTGGCCCGACCGTGTCTGGCTGAACCCGGGGGAGATGTAGAAGAAGTCGAGAGGCTGATCCAGGACGCCTTCATCCGAGGGCTACGCTCGAGGGCTTAACCATGACAGTGGGTCCTGGTGTGGGTCAGTCCGACGATCGTACCAAAACTGCCCGGCTGGGGCCCAGTATTGTTCTCGATGCAGCAAGAAAGGCCACTTCGCAGCTCAGCGGCCCTTTACCCCTCCTCCGCGGGCCCCTCCTCCGCGGGCCCCTCCTCCGCGGGCCCCTCCTCCGCGGGCCCCTCCTCCGCGGGCCCCTCGCCCGCGGGCCCCTCCTCCGCGGGCCCCTCCTCCGCGGGCCCCTCCCCCGCGGGCCCCTCCTCCGCGGGCCCCTCCTCCGCGGGCCCCTCCACGTGTGCGTGCCAGGTGGCCCCATTGTCCCCGCGACGACTTCTGCCTTCCCCGACCTCAAAAGTGCAACAACCGACCCCGCCAGCGATTGTTGCAGCGTGTGGCCCCAGCACCCCGGCCCCGCCAGCGCCACGGGGGGAGAACGGCAGCGACGTCACTTCCAGCTCACGGAGTGACGTCACTTCTGACAGGCGTGACGACCTCACTGCCACCGGCCATGATGACGTCACTTTTCCCCGGTGCAACAAACGCGGCTGGGGCAAGAGGTCAGCCACGCAGCGGGCCCCCACGTGCCGCCACCATCGTGGGTCAGGCAGCGGCCGACACGGAGGGCCCCCGACAGTGTTGAGAATGATGTGGTCCTCCTGCACCAGGCCGCCTGACTGACGCTCCTCACGCCTCCGGGTGCCATCGGCTTTCACACGCTGCTCCCCATGACCGACGTCCACGTGGTCAACACAGGCAATGGATGACCAGGCTGCCCTCCTGATGCTCCCCATGTCATCGGCTTCGACTCGCTGCTCCCCATGACCGACGTCCACGTGGTCAACACGGGCGATGACCAGGCTGCCCTCCTGATGCTCCCCATGCCATCTGCATCCACACGCTGCTCCCCATGACCGACGTCCACGTGGTCAACACGGGCGATGACCAGGCTGCCCTCCTGATGCTCCCCATGTCATCGGCTTCGACACGCTGTTCCCATGACCGACGTCCACGTGGTCAACACGGGCGATGACCAGGCTGCCCTCCTGATGCTCCCCATGCCATCTGCATCCACACGCTGCTCCCCATGACCGACGTCCACGTGGTCAACACGGGCGATGACCAGGCTGCCCTCCTGATGCTCCCCATGTCATCGGCTTCGACACGCTGCTCCCCATGACCGATGTCCACGTGGTCAACACGGGCGATGACCAGGCTGCCCTCCTGATGCTCCCCATGTCATCGGCTTCGACACGCTGCTCCCCATGACCGACGTCCACGTGGTCAACACGGGCGATGACCAGGCTGCCCTCCTGATGCTCCCCATGTCATCGGCTTCGACACGCTGCTCCCCATGACCGACGTCCACGTGGTCAACACGGGCGATGACCAGGCTGCCCTCCTGATGCTCCCCATGTCATCGGCTTCGACACGCTGCTCCCCATGACCGACGTCCACGTGGTCAACACGGGCGATGACCAGGCTGCCCTCCTGATGCTCCCCATGTCATCGGCTTCGACACGCTGCTCCCCATGACCGACGTCCACGTGGTCAACACGGGCGATGACCAGGCTGCCCTCCTGATGCTCCCCATGTCATCGGCTTCGACACGCTGCTCCCCATGACCGACGTCCACGTGGTCAACACAGGCAATGACCAGGCTGCCCTCCTGATGCTCCCCATGTCATCGGCTTCGACACGCTGCTCCCATGACCGACGTCCACGTGGTCAACACGGGCGATGACCAGGCTGCCCTCCTGATGCTCCCCATGCCATCTGCATCCTCACGCTGCACCCCATGACCGACGTCGACGTGGTCAACACGGGCGATGACCAGGCTGCCCTCCTGATGCTCCCCATGCCATCTGCATCCACACGCTGCACCCCATGACCGACGTCGACGTGGTCAACACGGGCAATGACCAGGCTGCCCTCCTGATGCTCCCCATGCCATCGGCATCCACACGCTGCACCCCATGATCGACGTCGACGTGGTCAACACGGGCAATGACCAGGCTACCCTCCTGATGCTCCCCATGCCATCGGCTTCCACACGCTGCACCCCATGACCGATGTTGACATGGTCAACTCGGGCGATGACCAGGTAGCCGTAACGACGCTCCCCACACCCCCAGATGCCATAAATCGCTGCGCACAACTGGTGAGTGATGACTCCAACTCCGAGACAGTCCTAACCGCCACCATGCTGACCAGGGACATCCCTCACGACCTCAGGCGCTCTATGATGGACATGCAAGTCAACGGGCAGGTAACAAAGTGCCTGTTCGACAGTGGCAGCACCAAGAGCTTCATTCACCCAAGCGTGGCCCACTCCCTGAGATTAAAAGTCCACCCCACCACCTGCTCGATCGCCCTCACCGCCAAGGATAAGACTGTTGGTACCCTCGGGCGCTGCTTGGCCGATATAACTGTGGGAGGGGAGACTTACATAGGGTTCAGGCTCCTGGTCATGCCCAAACTCAGCGCCAGGGCCTAGGTTTCCAGTGCCACCTGCAGAGTGTCACCGTTGCCTTCGGGGGCCCCAACCTCCACTCACGTTACACAGCACACCAACCTTTCAGCCCTGGGCAACCTGCGGCCTTTCCACACTGTGCATCACTCCACCAGCACTCTTCCCACATCTTGCATTAGGCTGCAAGCCAATCGACGCCAGAAGTAGATGCTATTGCGCCACAGACAGAGAGTTCCATCAAGGTGGAGGTGCGGCAACTCCTGGCAGAAGGTGTCATAGAGCCCAGTAATAGCCCTTGGAGAGCCCAAGTCCTGGTGGTCAAAGGGGGAATAAGCCGAAGATGGTCGCAGATTACAGCTAGACCATTAACCAGTACACCCAACTGGACGCCTAACCCCTGCTGAGGATCGCCGACATGGTCAACGAGTTAGCCCGCTACCAGGTTTTCTCCATGATTGACCTGAAGTCGGCATATCACCAAATCTCCATCCATCTGAAGGACAAGCCCTACACCACCTTTGAGGCGGACGGGCGCCTGTACCAGTTCTGCTGAGTCTCTTTAGGGTCACGAAAGGGGACTCCATTTTCCAGCAGGAGATGGATCGCATGTTAGACCGGCACAAGCTGAAGGCGACATTCTTGTATCTGGATAGCGTCACTATCTGCGGCTGAGACCAGCAGGACCATGATGCTAACCTGGAGAAATTCCTCCAGATGGCCGGGGATTTTAACCTCACTTACAACAATGAGAAGTGTGTGTTTAGCACCACCTGCCTCGCCATCCTGGGGTACATCGTGGCCCATGGAGTCGTCGGCCCAGATCCAGAAAGGATGCACCTATTAATGGAGTTACCCCTCCCCCCGCCCCCCCCCCCCCCACGCTAAAGGTCCTCTGCAGGTACCTCGACCTTCTCGCAGTGGGCCCCTCGCTTCTTGGACAAGGTCCACCCACTGGCCCAAACTACAACTTTTCCCCTCCCACCCGAGGTGCAGGCAGCCTTCATCCGCATCGGCAAGACATCGCGGATGCCATGATGCAGGCTGTGGATGAAGACTCCCCCTTCCAGGTGGAGAGTGATGCCTCCAAGGTAGCCCTCGCCGCTACCCTTAACCAAGAGGGGCGCCCTGTCACTTTCTTCTCCAGGTCCCTCCACGGCTCTGAGCTAGGGCATTCCGCCATTGAAAAGGAGGCCCAGGCGATTGTGGAAGCGGTCTGCCATTGGCTCCACTACCTGGCTGGCAGGAGATTCACCCTCCTCGGACCAGCGGGCCATGGCGTTCATGTTTAACCCTACCCACAAGAGCAAGATCAATAACAACAAGATCTTGCGCTGGAGAGTCGAGTTGGCAACCTACAGGTATGACATCCAGTACCGCCCTGGGAAGTTTAATGACTCCCCCATTCCCTCTCTCGCATCTGCACGTCTATTCATGATGACAGGCTGCAGGCATTGCATGAGTCCCTCTGCCATCCAGGTGCCATCAGGTTGTACCACTTCATTAAGTCCCGGAACCTGCCATACACCATCAGGGACGTCAAGGACATGACCGAGGCTTGTTGGGTCTGTGCGGAGTGTAAACCCAGTTTCTTCCGCCGCCCCAGCCCCATGATGTAAAGGCTACTCGGCCTTTCGAGCATCTTGGCATGGACTTCAAAGGGCCCCTGCCTTCCATGAACCGAAAGTTTATTTCCTCACGGTAGTGGACGAGTACTCACTCTTCCCTTTCGCTATCCTTTGCCCGGACAGCTCTATGGCCACCGTCATCAGGGCCCTGGGGCAGATCTTCACTATGTTTGGCTACCCCACCTTCATCCATAGCGACCGGGGGTCTAGTTTCATGAGTGATGAGCTGCGCCAGGGGAATCACAACCAGTCGCACGACGAGCTATAACCCGAGAGGCAATGGGAAAGTGGAACGTGAAAACGGGATGGTCTGGAAGGCAGTCCTCCTGGCTCTCAGGTCAAAAGGGTCGGCCATGGAGTACTGGCAGGACACCCTGCCCAAGGCGCTCCATGCCATTCGATCACTGCTGTGCACAGCTACCAACAAGACCCCTCATGAATGTCCTCATTTCCCAGGAAGTCGGCGACAGGAATGTCCCTTCCAGCATGGCTCACATTCCTGGGACCGGTGCTCCTGCGTAAGCAGGTCTTCCTCCTACATGCAAACCACAACCACAACTATGCCTACGTTAGGTTCAGGGAGGACACCACCTCAACCAGGGACCTGGCACCAGCAGGAGCACCCACCACATTACTTCATCCTCCAGCCCAGGACAGCACTGACCAGGCATACATCCCCGTCCTCAAGCAGCTATGGGGCATGCAGGACCTCCTTGACCACCAGGGGCCCGCTTCAGCCCTGGGAAACAAACCTGCCCCCCCCCCCCCACCCATCCAATATGACCCTCATATGTTGACACCAGCCCCCGGCCACCCCTCCGCACGGCACCACACCAGTCTCACAGACCCTGCCGCCAGCCCCCCCATTTCCCCTATGACCAGTGACCAGGAGCCAGTCTTACGACGGTCACAGAGACCCCAATGGCCGCTGGACCATCTCAACCTGTAAATATTGTATGTACATAGTGGGTATGATTCCTTGTTACTGTGCACCCCCCCTCCCCACCCCCGGGACAATTTTAAAGAAGGGGGTGAATGTGGTGGTACACCACCGGCCTACTGCAGGGGGCAACACCTGTACCTGCTGGAGTGTAAGGGGACAGGACATCATCTGGCCGCTGTCAATCAGTCAGCCTGAAGGGATCAAGCCCTACCCGGTCGGGTGTCAATCACCCTCCAGGATATAAGCCTGCACCGGCCTCTCAAAGCTCACTCAGAGTTACTGCAGCTATTGCCAGCCTGGCTCTGTGGAAGTCTTTGTGGATTAAAGCCTGTTGTACAGTCTTTACCTTGTGTGTGTCTGATTCTGGCTAACAGCGCACCACACTGTGTATGAGATGTCGAACTGGTGCTGCTTGCAAAACAACCTCTGTCATTGCATCTTAGTGCGTATGTCAATAAACCTGAATGTGAACTTAAAATGAAGGCTTTAGGTTTTACTTATTCCCTGTAAAATGATTTGGAATATTTTGGGAAGTTTTGAATGTTTCGTCTCAAACCCTCATTCCGTAAGGCTGACCACAAGGCTATGCTGAAAGGATACTGCATTATCGAAAGCGGCCCCTCTTGCATGAGGACTCAGGCTCTGTTCTGACCCCTTCCCCTCTCTTCTAATAGCTTTACTTAGAGGTCCAGTAACCGAGGTTCAGTGTTTATCCAATAAAACTGAAACAGGATGGAGGAAGATGTGTGTTTTAAAATGTATTTGTTCACAGGGCTGTGGATATCACAGGCAATGCCAGCATTTATTGCCCATCGCTGACATTCCCAATCACACCAGTGGGCCTGGAATCGCATTCGGGCAAGGGGAACAAATATCCTTCCCTGAGGGCGATTGCTAAAGCGGATGGATCTTTACAATCCACCCCTTTCTTGGCCAGCCTTGCAGAGATTAGTTTATTACTCCAGGTTGATCTACATTTAAAACTCATCGCTGCCATAGTAGGATTCAAAATGTTTGTCATTCGATGGTCCAGAATTCCAGACACTTATCCTGTAACTAAAGGTCAAGGTTCAAGTTTCCTTTTATTATCACATAATAATGCATTAAAAAATGTAAAATACTTTAATTTTTCTCTGCCTTAAGGCAAACAAAGAGTTACCATTAATATTGTCAGGCGCTCCTTAGAGTATGAGAGAAAGAGAAACAAAAGAGAATCTTGGTTGTTTAAAATTTGGTCAATTAATTTCAAGTAACGGCAAAAAACTGTCAATGACCTACCATAATATGCATCAAATGTTCCCAGCTGGTCTAGCTTAAACTCTAGAGATGTCACTTAGGAATCTGTCAGTTATTTTAGAACATACATAGAACAATACGGCAGAGTACAGGCCCTTCAGCCCTCAATGTTGTGCCAACCCATATATTCCTTCCTATAAAAAAATACTAAACCCTCCCTACCTAGTAACCCTCTATTTTCCTTCCATCCACGTGCCTGTCTAAGAGTCTCTTGAATGCCCCCAATGTTTCAGTCTCCACCACCAGGCATCCACAACTTTGTGTGTAAAAAAAAAAAACACAATTTACTTTACAGGAAGAAACATGGCACTGAGTATAATTTGACCATTGATTTAGTGATTTATGCTTATGCATAATATTAAACTGTAACATATTAGAAATGTTAACATTTCTAAAACATTGCAAGTATTTTCCTTAATTTATTAACTCAGTCTTGCTTCACAAAACTATCAGTAGATTTATAATATACTTTTATTGTTTAAATTAACTTTACAATTAATCCAGCTTCCCAATTGGTGGTAGTACCATTGGAGTTAACTGTTCACTATCTCAATGGAGAACACTCTAAACCACAAGATATTGCTGTTCCATCTCTCCTATCTGTTCAGGTAATGTTTACTGGGGTTTGCTGAGGAAAACCTGCAAGGAATTGTACATGAGAGGATAAATCATGAAGCTCCTTTGTACAAACTGACAGTGTCAGATTTGAACCCTGGTTTCTGGTGGGTATCCTTTGGGTGGTCTGGTTTCCTCTCACCCTCCAAAACGTACAGGTTAATTGGGGTATTTGGGTGGCAAGCTCTTTTGGGGTGGAAGGGCCTGTTATCGTGCAGTAGGTCTAAATTATGAATTAACTTTCCCACTATGGGAACAACATTTTTACAAATATCTTTACGGGGGGGGGGCGGGGAAGAGGGCTGTGCATTTTTGAGAGCTGATCTGTGCATTTTAAGTCTTTGATCAGCTGAGATAGATAGAGAGAATTGAGGTCTTCGACAACGTGCTGGTCAGAACTCATTCTGAAACAATAAGCAAATCCTTTCAAGCAACTGGCCAATAATTCTTAGGGTTTGGATCCAAACATCACAATCAAGGGCAAATCAACGATCAACACCGATGTCCCATCATGGGCTGTTGTTATTGGAGAAGGGTGTGAGGAAATGATTACCCAAATTAAAGTCTGTGGATCAAAGCTTGAACCCTCAGTAGCCAGCCATTTAAAATCCACTCACTATCCCCACACAGACATGTCTCGGTCCTCAGCCTCATCTACTTCAGGGTGAGGCCAAGCGGAAACTTGAGGAACAACACAACCCTAAACCTAAAGACATTTATAGCAAAAACTTACTAGAGCTAAGTGTTGACTGTTCTTTTCACTCCCACTGAGTTCCTCCAGCAGGACATTAATCTTTAAACCCAGGGGCATATCTAGGGCATGGCAGGTATGGCATGTGTTCTGTTTGTAGTGTGTGTACTCAAGTGTGTGAGCATGTCGAGTACAGGTTCACTTTTATCAGAGTCCAACCTAATCCAAGGTGAATCTCCATATCATTGCTTCAGTGAGTGATTGAGTACTGTTTAACGTTTCCTATTTTCTTCCTGTGTGTTAATAAAAGTTACGTGTGATTATCACACGTGTCCAAACTCGTCTCTGAACCCACCAAACCTGATACTCTTCCCAACACAACAGAGAGAAAGAGAAGCAAAAGGGAGCCCCTTCAGGGTCACTGTGTGCCCATGGATTCGCCTCCAGTGCTCCTGCAGCCTCTGCAGCCACAAAGGCTCCTGTTTGATTCATCAGCCACATAAGTTCCAGATCCAAACCCTCCAACATGATCAGGAAGTCCTTAGTGCCCGAGGCTCTGGAAAAAGCTTGGAACGTTTTGGAGACGGGACGAGAGTCACTGAGTGTGTGTTTCACAGTCCTGACCTGAAATGTTGACTGGCCATTTCAACTCATGGACGCTGCCTGAGCACTGAGCCCCTCCAGCTGCTTGTTTTTTGATCAGCATCCATGGTAAAAATGGTCAGTCAATGTTTGGCATCCATTCTTGAGATGCAAACTGCACATTTTACACATAGGAATGATTTCCAGCGGAACTCCCATCCAAAGGGAATTGAAATGAATTTTTCCACGAGTGTGTCAGTAAAATGGTGGCACTGCTGGAGTTGCTGTAGTGGTGGTGTTACCGCTGGTGTGGACCCGCGGGGAGCGAGGGAGTGGAGATGCAATGCTCCTGTGGGATCCAACCACCCCGTCGACTGGATGGGCTTTGAATGGGCCGTTAGAGGAGCTGATGGTGGTTTTAGTTAAGATCCCGTGACTGCGGGTCAGTGCCCAAGATGGCGGCGCCTATTAATCGGCAGCAGCCACAAGGGGGCACAGACTCCAGGTGAGTGGAGAACTGGACCAGGGTACCAGAGGATGGGAAGATCATGCGCCGTCTGAGAGGGAGAAGCGGAGGGGATGACCCGCGGGGACGGTGACCACGGGCATGTGGCGGGCAGCTGGCGACTCGAGGCGAGGAACCCGTGGAAGCTATGGGCTGCTGGAGATCGCTATCGGGAGTCTTGCACCGGGCTGCGGACTGCTGGAGACTGATACGAACTGGCTGGAGGGTGACCAGGTATCGGAACTGGGATGCAAGGAGGTGCCGAAGGCGCTGAAGTGTCCCTGACCATGTTGGAGGTTTGATTCTGGAGCTCGGGTTGCCAATGGTTTGGACTGTAAGATGCGCTTCGGCAATTCCTGCCGGTAGCAAACTGTCTGCCTCTCTCTCCCCTCCCACTCCCTCTCTCTTTCTCTCTCTCATATTTCCACGAACCACACATTAAATACTAAAGTCATGATTTTGGCATAGCAGTGGGTTTAGACTATTCAGCCAATCATCATGGTTGATTTACTGTTCTTTACAGTCCCATTCTCCTGCCTTCTCCCCGAGAACCTGGATTCCCCCTCCTACTTTTATCTTCAATCTACTCAACGACTGGGCTTCCATGGCCGAATGAGGCAATGAATTTCACAGATTCACCACCCTCGGGGTAAAGAAATTCTTCCTCATCTCTGGACTAAAGGGATGTTTTCGTATTCTGAGGTTGCGCCCTCTGATGCCCACTACAGGAAACATCCCCTCCATGTCCACTCTATTCAGGCCTTGCAGATTAAATAGGTTTCAATGAGATCGCTCCCACTCCTCATTCTCCAGCCAGTGCAGTCCCAGGCCCATCCAATGCTCATCATCTGATAACCCTTTCGTCACAGGGGATCATGCTTGTGAACCTCCTCTGGAACCTCTCTGATGGCGCCACAGTTCACCTGGAAGTAACAAGGTGAAAGTCTGCTCCACTGAACTTCAGCAGCACCCTGGCATCCGTTCCGAGACTAAACTCATCCGCAGAGCAACTTGTTCACCGGGGCTGATCAGTGCAAACAGCAGGCATTTTATTTTGCAACTTGCACATTTAACGGATCAAAGAACTGCTCGCCTCACACGAGTAAAGTTAGAACAAGGACTGGAAAGGGAAAAGGTCAGTCAGTAATTAGATGAGAACAGAAAACACAAAATACATGGCAAAGTGAAAAATGCCAGGAGCGCTCGATGGGGCCGACACGAGCAGATACAGAGACCTCTAGCAGAAACACCCAGGATTTTCTCACTTTACAGAGTTAGACTCACAGTGTTTTACAGCATGGGGACAGACCCCTCGGCCCAACTCATTCATGCTGGCCAAGCTAGCCCCATTTGTCTGCATTCAGGCAACTCACATGTATGTGAGTGGAAAAAAAAGTTCACAACCACTGATCTAAACCTTTCCTATCCATCTTCCTGCTGAATGTGTCTTTTAAATTTTAGACTAAAGCACTGCAACAGGCCATTTTGGCCCAAGGGTGTGTGTGTGAGTGTGTTTGTGTGAGTAGGCGAGTGTGTGTGTGTTAGTGAGTGCGTGTGTGTGTGTGTGTGTGTGTGTGTGTGTGCAGGGGGGCAAATAATACATTGGGGTTTAAAATTCAGGCGATGTAATTGTGGGATGGAACGGCCTGTGGGACACAACCTGCTGCCCTGTAACACACTGAACATCCTGTCCATTCTGCAAGGACACTAAAGGAGCACTGTCTTCAGGAAAAAGGACCACAACATATTTGAGTTTAAATGCCTCTGAACTCCACAACTGGTAACATAACCTACTCTCTGTGCTCCCTACTCTATCAAAGGACAAGAAAACAACGAAGAAAATTGTGCCTGGATATTTTCAAAAACCCAATAAAATCAATGTGTTGAAATATAATGTTGAACTCAGTGAAGTTCAGATTCCAGTGTTGGAGCAATACCTGAACACCAGGTGGCAGCATTATGTCACCATAGTGAGCTTCACATCAAGGTGAAACGATCTTCCATAAAATACTACCAAAATCAAATTACTATCATCACCGCCACACTTGGAAAGTTACCATCTTTCTCTTTCTCTCTCCCTCTCTTTATCTGTCTGCCCCCTCCCCCCTTTATACTCCTTCAGGAGCTATTATTATCTGAAAACTCCCCCTCCTCATAATCACTTCCGCTCTCATCCCTCAGCTCCCTGTTCAGATCCTGCATTGAATTTCAATGATCTCTGCTCCCGACGAACCTCGCCAGCGCCTAATCTTCCAATGCACGGTTTACAAATCGTTACTCTTGCTCCCAAATCTGTCCGCCCTACAACTCTGATCAGCCCTCCAGTTGGTCTTGCCAAGATGGGCCCTCCGAACCTCTGTCTTACAGAGCGACAGAGTTGAAAGCCATTGTGGGGCCTACGAGAACTTTGGGCTTGAAACTGTTCACTGGACAATCTCCAACAAGCAGACCCTCTCCTGATCTCTCTCAGTCAGAGAGTTGAAGTTAGTTGTGTACACACCACACAACCCTACCCCCATCCTGTCCATCGACTCCATCTGTACCTTCTTTTGTCTTGGTAAAGCTGAGAACATAACAAAGTTCCATGTCACTCTGGTCATATTCTCCTCTCCCCACTCCTGTGGAGCAGGAGATACATGTGCTTGAAAATGCGATCGCATAACGGTTAGCGCCACACTATTACAGCGCCAGCAAAACAGGACTGTAAGGAATATCTGCGTGGATTTTCTTTGGGTGCTCCCACCCTTCATAATGTACGGGGGATGTAGGATAATTGGGCGACATGGGCTCGAGGGCCGTAAGGGCCTATTACCGAGCTGTACAACTACATTTAATAAACCACCAACCTCAAGATACAAGGAGAGTTTCTTTCCTGCTGTTAGCAGGCTCTGAAATGGATTTCACATTGGCAAATGATGATGTTTACAACTACGCATTTCTCTACACCCAACACTATTTGCAATACAACTCGCTTCTGTGTTATTCATTCATTGTTATTGTACTATGGGTTGACGTGTCTGGATAGCACGGGAGATGGAGCTTTTCACTGTATCTTGTAAACGTGACAGTTCTCTCATTCACTGCTAAAATATCCACAACCTAATCCATCTCATTGTCTCTTTCACAAAATATCGATTCCTTGCTTCTCTCTCTGTGAATGTGTCTACAATATTCTTTCTCTCTCCTGAAACATCTACACCACTGGTTCTCGACCTTTTTCTTTTCACTCAGATCCCACTTTAAGTAATCCCTATGCCATCGGTGCTCTGTGATTTGTAAGGGATTGCTCAAGGTGGAATGTGGGTGGGAAGGGAAGGTTGCGAACCACTGATTTACATGTAATTGTTTCTCTCTTTCCTAAAGATGAAGTGGTGCTCCAGGCCGGCACCTCATCGGGTTGCTTTGGGTCTCTCTGGCACCTCACAGGCCCGCTCAGGGACCCCGACATATAAGACAACCCTGGCACCCTGAGAGCTATTCTCTATTCAGGACATACCTGTTTCTTCCACGGCCAGTCATCCTACTTCGTAGTTTACTGTTAATTATACAGCGTCAAATACAATATGGTGGCCACCAAGGCCAAGTCTCGCGAGACCTCCTTGTCGCCGTTTTGGGTGAGCTCTGGCACTTACAAAATTAGCCCTGTAAACCTGATCTGTCTGCCTCTCCCAGCGTAAGTGGCAGAAACGTGAACTCCTGCCCCATTTGCAGCAAATCCATAGTTTCCCACCTTGGCCCCATGGCCCACTGGGCTGGATGTAATCGACATGATCGGGAAGCCCTCAGCACCCGAGGCCCACTGGGAACCCCTCCCACCCTTGGCACCCTCGGTTCCAATGCCTTCAGCATTGAAATGGATCGAGCAATACTCGAGCCAGTCTCCAGCGGCCTTCAGGCTCTATGTCCAATGATTGCTAATTGCCAGCAGCTTGTGTGTTCCCCAGCACAGTCCCCCTCACTGGTCGGCCGCTGTAGTCACCATCCTGTAGGGTTGTCTCTTCTGCTTCTCCTTCTTCTCAAAAGGGAGCGGAGGAGAGTGGTCTCCCTGTTTTTGGGTGTCCTGCGCAAGTTCTCTTCTTCCCTGGAGTCTACAACCCCTCAAGGCCACTGCCAGGACAGGGTCCAGATCCAGCAGTCACAGGATTTTAAAATAAAACACTGTTGGGTTCTTTAAGCCGTCAGCGGGTGGTCTAGGCAGTAGAACCTTGCCCATTGAAGCAGTGGAGGTGACCTCAGTAAATATCCTTAAGGCAAGGTTGGATAGATTTTTACATGATGAGGGAATGAAGGGATATGGAGAAAAGGCAGGTCGGTGGAGATCAGATCAGCCATGATCTCGTTGAATGGCGGAGCTGGCTTGATGGGCTGGATGGTCGACTCTTGCTCCTATCTCTGATGTTAAATCTGTTTGATGCACAGATTTTTAAGTAGTCGGGGAATGAAGGATTACGGGGAACAGGCAGGTAAGTGGAGCTGAGTGAAGTGAAACACCAGAATCTGTAGATTGTAGTGAATACACAAAAATGCTGGAGGGACCCAGCTGGTCTCACAGCGCCCACAGGCGGCTGAGTCCACTGCCAGGTCAACCGTGATCTTGTTTGACAAAGGAGAGGCTCGACAGGCCAGATGGCCACCTCCTGCTCCTGTTTCCTATCTCCAGGTTTATGACATCTCATGATGAGACTTATTGCCAAAAGTTATGTCATTTCACGCCGGTAGAGACCCTCTGGACATTTTAATCAGCAGGGACAAGTCAGAGTTCTTGGATGCATTGCTTCCAGAAGGAGAATGATAATATTCCGAGTGGGTTAACAAAGGCTTACATAATTATCCAGTTGTAATTAGCAAACTGATGCTAATCAGAAGATTAACCCTAATCAGTTTGACCAAGAGCTGAACTGAGGGAGGAATGGAAATTCATTAATATGTGCGGCAACCAATTTGCCATATCTTCTGCCATTCCTGATCAAATTCGCCTTATCAAAGGTAAATTTATTTGCAGCCTTCAATTGGAATGGTCCTATTTAATTGCTGTTTACCTTTGGATAGAGTATGGGGGGGGCCATGTCTTGTGCCATGTTGAACAGCCCTATTGTGTTTCGTATACACAATTAAACTGGCCAACTGTTTTATGTTGAGTAGATAAATAGTTTGAGACTTATTAGATTGCTAATTGATTTACCATTCAATCATCTATCATCGCCGCTCGCTGACACGTTGCCTTCCTTTCAGTGCGCAAACTTGGGTTTTCTGTCAAAAATGCCATGTTTACATTTCAATCACTGAACAAATGTGCTTTTCTGTAGAGATTGCTGGGGGTGGGGAGTAATGCCAAAGGTGTCACAGGGTCCTGTCGCACACCAACACGCCCTTTGCTTGACAATGTCCCCATCAAGAACCCACCCATTGAACAGGGAGACCGGGGGCAGACTGGGAGACCGGGCACAGACTAGGCACAGACTGGAGACCGGGTGCAGACTGGGAGACTGGGCGCAGACTGGGAGACCGGGCGCAGACTGGGAGACCGCTTCGTTGAGCACCTCAGTGCTGCCGCTGTGAAAGCATGGATCTCCCAGTGATCACCCATTTCAATTCCCCATCCCATTCCCTTGCTGACATGTCTGTCCATAGTCTCATGCAGAGCCAGACTGAGACCACCTGCAAATTGGAGGAATAACACCTCATCTTCCATCTGGACCCCCTCCACCAGATGGTATTAATGTCGACCTCCAGTGTCCATAAGCCCCCATCCCTCATCTATCTCTATATCTCCTCTCTAGCTCTGCCTCTTTCTCTCTCCTCTCCTCCAGCTCTGCATTCACAAAGCTACCCCCTCCATGTCCAATCAACACTTTTTGTCTAATGTCTGTGCTCCTCCCCCTGCCCTTTCTTCCCTTCTCCCCAGCCTTTTAATTCATGCACCTGCCTATTCTTAATACATACCTTGAAGAAGGGCTCAGGCCCAAAACATCGGTAATATGTCTTTACCTCCTATGGAGGCTGAGAGACCTGATGAGCACCTCTAGCATTTCTGTGTGTTTATCCATATACCTCACTGGATTAATCCATAGATTAGCATTACCTTGTTAATTACAACTGGTTAATGATGCAGCTCGTCATTAACCCACTCAGACTGTTATCAGTCTCCTCTGGTAGAGCAATGTACCCAAGAACATCAATTTGTATTTGCTGATTAAAATGTCCAGAGGGACATGTGATGAGATACCAATGCAAATGACCACAGGTTTGGACACTAGACACAGGAGCAGGAGGAGGCCATCCGGCCCGTGGAGCCTATTCTCCCATTCAATAAGATCATGGCTGATCTGGCTGGGGACCTAACTCCACCTAAATTTAATTTTTAAAAAAATTTAAATTAATTTACAAGATAGTAGAAGCCAAACCCAGCTATTTAAACCTGTGCTACCCGATTTCACCCAAATTAATCTACAATCCAGTACATTTTGAAGGGTGGGTGGAGACTGGAGCACCTGGAGGAAACCCACACAGACATGAAGAGAATGTACAAACTCCTTATAGACCATGCCAGATTCAAACCTGGGTTGTTAGCTCTGTAATAACGTTGCGCTAACCACCACATTAACCATACTGCCCATCTTCGCTAACCGTGCTGCTAATACTTACTGACCTGTTCCCCGTAACCCTTAATTCTACGTCTATACCAAAACCCATCTGTGTTTTACCAGCACTGGCTTTCATAACATTTAATCTCTGGGCAGTTCAACTGTTTCTGAAATGTGGGCACGTCTATCTTCACCGCTTCCAACCACTGTCTGGGTGGAAATGAAATTATATCCTTTCTCTCTACATGTGGAACTAACGCTGAGGGTAATGAGGTCAGGGATGGATGGTGGTAGGATTATGATGAGAGTGGAGATTGGGATTGTATTGGTTGGAGATGTTGTGGTCTCATCAAATCACGAAGCACAGAACAGGCCCTTTGGACCAACTCATCCATGCTAACCAAGAGGGCCTTCTGGCTTATACTTGCATTTGGCAAATCCTTCTAAACCTATATCTGTCCAAATGACTTCTGAGTGTTGCAATTGCGCCTGTTTCCAGAGCTTCCTCTGGCAACTCATTCCAGATGTAGACCAACCTCTGCATGGACAAATTGCACCTCAGTTCCCTTTTCAATCTCTCCCCTTAACCTGTGTCTTCTAGCTGTAGGGAGCAGGTGGATTTTTCCAGACTGGGAGCTTCCCTTTGGATCGGAGTGGTTAAAGCCAAGCCATGTCAAGTCAAGTTTATTGTCATCTGATTGCAACCCGACAAAACAGTGTTCTCCAGTCCTCGGTGTGAAAACATGCAGACACACATCCAGATATAGTACGCATACAAACAAATAATGAATATGCAAGACAAGTGTTTATAAATACAAATAAATAAATATTGTTTTTGTGAATGGGAGAGTCTCGGATGGTCAGCATGAGCAGTTCCTTTGGTCATTCAGTGTTCTCATTGCCCATGGGAAGAAGTTGTTCCTCAGCCTGATGGGGCTGGCTCTGATACTCCTGGATTTCTACCCCGATGGGATCAGCTGAAAGATGGTGTGTGCAGGGTGGAAGGGGTCCTCAATGATTTTGCGCACCCACTTTAGACAACAGATCCTGGTAGACTTCATCAATGGGAAGGTAGTAGACTCCAGTGATCCTCTCTGCCACTCTTGTGGTCCTATGGATTGATCCACTTCTCTGCAGTTAACCATACCACACTGTGATGCAGCCAACCAAGACACTTTCAATCGAGCTCCTATAGAATGTATGGTGACCGGTACCCTTGTCCGCTTCAGTCTTCTCAGGATGTGCAGTCACTGTTGCGCCTTCCTGACAAGTGAGGAGATGTTGAGCGTCCACGATAGTTCACCAATTAAGTGAAAACCATGAAACATAGTGCTCTCCACTCTCTCCACTACAGAGTTGTTGATGTGTCGAGGGTGGTTGCTCCTGTTCCTCCTGAAGTCATCTTGCCCATATTGAGACTCAGATTGTTACTGCTTCATGCAACATTGAGGTGCCCAGAATGTGACAGTGATCTGGATGTGGATCAAGACTGGAGATGGCAATGGGGAAACCAATGGGTTTGGGATTGTCTCAGAATTAGGACAAGGAGCTGATTGTTGACTCCAGGAAAGGAAACCAGAGGTGTACGTATCAGTGATCTCTGGGGGGGGGGGGAATCAGAGGTGGAGAGGGTGAACAAATTTAAGTTCTTGACAGTCACTATTTTGGAGGATCTTTCCTGGACTCAACACACTAATGGCATCATGAAGAAAGCACGTCAGCACCTCTACTTCCTCAGGAGTTTGTGAGGTTTGGTATGACATCGGAAACCCTGGCAAATTTCTAAAGATGTGTGGTGAAAAGTATGGTGACCAGCTGCATTATGGTCTGGTATGGGGACAACAACACCCCTGAATGTAAAGCCCTCCAAAAGGTAGTGGACACAGACCAGGACATCACAGGCAAAATCCTCCCCACTATCGAGCTCACCTACAGGGAACGTTGCCATCAGAGAGCAGCAGCAATCACCAAGGATCCACAACCCCCCCACCCAGCACATGGTCTGTTCGCGGTGCTGCCATCAGGAAAGAGTTATCAGTGTCACAAGACTTACATCACCAGGCTCATGAACAGCTGCTCCCCATCCACCATCAGACATCTCAACGACAAACTCAATCAGGGACTCATTTAAAACTCTTATTTTTGCACTTCATTGATTTTTAAAAATTTCTCCGCATTACAGTCAGTTTGTCTACAGTTCATTTGTTTACATTTTTACACGGTGTACGTTTTTTTTGCACTACTGATAAGGGGTAATTCTGCCTGGCACGGAGGATAAAGAATCTTTGGGTTATATGTGATGTTGTACGTACTCTGGGAATAAATCTGAAATCTGGACAACTCTGGATAGACAAGAAGATGGTTCTGGCTGCCATGGTGTGACATCAACCTCCGTCTACTGCTGACCTTTCTCGAATTCCTCCTCATCCCACACAGAGACCCCCACTGGCAGAATGCCTTGAGTTCAATTTGAACCTGACCTACAAAAAAGCCATGATATGAATGTCCCAGTGAGGTGGATTACACCACCCCCCCCCACTCCCCCCGCCCAATGATCTGAATGTTCAAGGTCCAAATTAGTGCTTTGCAGCTGTGTGTGACTGACTCACATTTTGTCTCCCTTCTAACCTTCTGTGAGGATGACTCAGTTGCTGGGGCACTCTCTCCATTCACTTTTGCAGTATGTCTGGTATTCAACAACAAGCACAATGCCCTTTAACTTTCCAGACACATCAACCACTGAGGGATTGGCAGCTTTGTTTGCCTCATGACGATGGAACGAGTAAGGTTTGCATTTCTGTAGTGCCTTTCATGTCCCGATCAGTAAACCCAAAGGTCCTTACAGCCAGTAAGTACATTCTCACGGTTGCAATTGTAGGGTCGGCAAAAGCCAACTTATGCACAGCAATCTCCCACACAAAGCAACGTGATATTGGTCACATAAACTAGCTGAGGACCTTGCCTGCTCCAAGGTAAAAGGTAAATATTTCATTCTTTCTTTTCTTTGGCTTGGCTTCGCGGACGAAGATTTATGGAGGGGTAATGTCCACGTCAGCTGCAGGCTCGTTTGTGGCTGACAAGTCCGATGCGGGACAGGCAGACACGGTTGCAGCGGTTGCAAGGGAAAATTGGTTGGTTGGGTGTTGGGTTTTTCCTCCTTTGTCTTTTGTCAGTGAGGTGGGCTCTGCGGTCTTCTTCAAAGGAGGTTCTGCCCGCCGAACTGTGAGGCTCCAAGATACACGGTTTGAGGCGATATCAGCCCACTGGCGGTAGTCAATGTGGCAGGCACCAAGAGATTTCTTTAGGCAGTCCTTGTACCTCTTCTTTGGTGCACCTCTGTCACGGTGGCCAGTGGAGAGCTCGCCATATAACACGATCTTGGGAAGGCGATGGTCCTCCATTCTGGAGACGTGACCTACCCAGCGCAGTTGGATCTTCAGCAGCGTGGATTCGATGCTGTCGGCCTCTGCCATCTCGAGTACTTCGATGTTGGAGATGAAGTCGCTCCAATGAATGTTGAGGATGGAGTGGAGACAATGCTGGTGGAAGCGTTCTAGGAGCCGTAGGTGATGCCGGTAGAGGACCCATGATTCGGAGCCGAACAGGAGTGTGGGTATGACAACGGCTCTGTATATGCTAATCTTTGTGAGGTTTTTCAGTTGGTTGTTTTTCCAGTCTCTTTTGTGTAGTCTTCCAAAGGCGCTATTTGCCTTGGCGAGTATGTTGTCTATCTCATTGTCGATCCTTGCATCCGATGAAATGGTGCAGCCGAGATAGATAAACTGGTTGACCGTTTTGAGTTTTGTGTGACTGATGGAGATGTGGGGGGGCTGGTAGTCATGGCAGGGAGCTGGCTGATGGAGGACCTCAGTTTTCTTCAGGCTGACTTCCAGGCCAAACATTTTGGCAGTTTCCGCAAAACAGAATGTCAAGTGCTGATGAGCTGGCTCTGAATGGGCAACTAAAGCGGCATCATCTGCAAAGAGTAGTTCACGGACAAGTTGCTCTTGTGTCTCGGTGTGAGCTTGCAGACGCCTCAGATTGAAGAGACTGCCATCCGTGCGGTACCGGATATAAACAGCGTCTTCATTGTTGAGGTCTTTCATGGCTTGTTTCTGGTGTAGGCTTCATGGTCAAGAACTCCATTGCCTCCAAACTCGAAAACCACCCGACAGGCCACTCGGACCGGATCATGTCCATGCGAATCCCCCTTCAAAACAAGCGTCGCATCACCCTCATCAGTGTCTATGCTCCAACCCTCCAGGCGGAACCAGCAGAAAAGGACAAGTTCTACACTGATCTGCACAACCTCATTCAACGCACCCCTACAGCCAACAAGGTTGTCATCCTTGGCGACTTCAACGCTCGCGTCGGCAAAGACTCAGAAACCTGGCCAGGAATCCTGGGCAAGCATGGTGTCAGCAAGTGCAACGACAACGGGCGCCTCCTGTTGGAGCTCTGCGCAGAACAGTGGCTTGTCATTACAAACACCCTTTTTCAGCAGAGGGACAGCCTGAAGACTACCTGGATGCATCCCCGATCCAAACACTGGCACCTCCTGGACTATGTCCTGGTGCGAGAAAGAGACAAACGAGATGTGCTTCACACCACACCAGGGTCATGCGCTGCAAGCTCAACCTTCACTTCAAGCCAAAGTCCAGGAACAGTAAAGCCCCCAGAAAGAGGTTCAATGTTGGAAACTTGCAGTCAGACGAAGTGAGAGGAAATTTCCGGGCAAACCTCAAAGCAAAGCTCGAGGATGCAATCTGCCTCACGGACTCGTCCCCTGAAACCCTCTGGGATCAGCTGAAGACTACCATACTGCAATCCACTGAAGAGGTACTGGACTTCTCTTCCAGGAAAAACAAAGACTGGTTCGACGAAAACAATCAGGAAATCCAGGAGCTGCTGGGAAAGAAGCAAGCTGCCCACCAGGCTCACCTTGCAAAGCCGTCCTGGCCAGAGAAGAAACGAGCCTTCCATCGTGCATGCAGCCACCTTCAGCGCAAACTTCGGGAGATCCAAAATGAGTGGTGAACTAGCCTCGCCAAACGAACCCAGCTTAGCGCGGACATTGGCGACTTCAGGGGTTTCTACGAGGCTCTAAAGGCTGTGTACGGCCCCTCATCCCAAATCCAAAGCCCGCTGCGCAGCTCAGAAGGCAAAGTCCTCCTCAGCGACAAGATCTCCATCCTCAATCGATGGTCAGAACACTTCCAATCCCTTTTCAGTGCCAACCACTCAGTCCAAGAATCCGCCCTGCTCCAGCTCCCTCAACAACCCTTGAGGCTAGAGCTGGATGAGGTCCTTACACGGGAAGAGACATATAAGGCAATTGAACAACTGAAAAGTGACAAAGCAGCAGGTATGGATGGAATCACCCCCAGAGGTCTGGAAGGCTGGCGGCAAAGCTCTGCATACCAAACTGCATGAGTTTTTCATGCTCTGCTGGGACCAAGGAAAGCTGCCTCAGGACCTTCGTGATGCCATCTTCATCACCCTGTACAAAAACAAAGGCGAGAAATCAGACTGCTCAAACTACAGGGGAATCACGCTGCTCTCCATTGCAGGCAAAATCTTTGCTAGGATTCTCCTTAATAGACTAATACCTAGTGTCACCGAAAATGTCCTCCCAGAATCACAGTGCGGCTTTCGCACAAACAGAGGAATTACTGACATGGTCTTTGCCCTCAGAAAGTGCAGAGAACAAAACAAAGGACTCTACATCACCTTTGTTGACCTCACCAAAGCCTTCAACACCGTGAGCAGGAAAGGGATTTGGCAAATACTAGAGCCCCTCGGATGCCCCCCAAAGTTCCTCAACGTGGTTATCCATCTGCACGAAAACCAACAAGGTCGGGTCAGATACAGCAATGAGCTCTCTGAACCCTTCTCCATTAACAATGGCATGAAGCAAAGCTGCGTTCTCGCACCAACCCTCTTTTCAATCTTCTTCAGCATGAAATATTTCATTATTGTCATGTAAAACTACATTTAGAGTATAACTTAAATGAAATTCTTTAACTTTTGCCTACTGTAAGGCAGACAGAGAGTTGCCACTTGGTCCAACGCCCCTCACAGAAACCTACAACCCAGGTGTTGTGTCCGGTTGTACCATCTGAAGTCTTAAAAAACACTAGAAAGGCTTGTAAGTTTACGGCACATTTCTTTACGCACATCAAGCTACTGGGTTGCGTATAGATACAATGTCACTCCCTGCTCATGCACCACTCTCAAGTGTGATGAGGCTCTTACAGTGCTAGTGTTCATGCTCTAGCATAAAAATAGTTCCAGGTTTCCTCAGTATATAACACTAGGTGGTCTCCTCTCCAAGTACTGACCAGGCCTGAGCCTGCTAAGCTTCCGAGATCAGACAACTCAGGCGTATTCAAGCTATTAGGTTCTGGCAGAGCTTCATAAGTTAATGCAGCATGGAAACAGGCCATTCCACTTACCACCTCCGTGCTGACAATAATACATGATGGATGGAGACACAAGAGGTGCGGGAATCAATCCCATTGCAGTGTCTCGACCTGAAGGTTTGGCAACTCCTTTCTCCACAGTGGTGCTGCTTGACTCACCACAGTTCTCTTATCCGACATGAATCCCTGTTCTCCCCACCTTGCTTTAGTTGATGATTTATTTAAACATCAAATCTGCCACGGTTAGGACAACACAAATAGGTGGACTCTTCAGGTTAGGGTTTAATGAGATCACATCCCATGTACTGAGCTCAGTTTTGGTTTCCATGGCGCAGGGTGGATTTTATTTGGAAAAGTAAATGATGAGTGTGCCTAACATCCACCAGACAGATTCCGGGGAAATAAAATGGGATTGTTCACTAAGGAGGAAGTGAGAAAGACTGATGTCGTCTCCCTTGGGGATTAGGAGGGTGGAAGATGAACTCGGCGAGACAAAGTCAATTATTTCCCTAGAGGGAGACTCGAGAAACCAAGAACACAGTTCATGGACAAGAGGTTTCTTCACTTAGAGTTGATGTGAAGCATATCTGAACCCCTTTTTGTGCCCTGGGATTATGGTGAACATTTAGTATTTATCTCTCTTGTGTATTTATTGTCTTTTTTAACTCATTCTTCGGCAAGACACTGAAGTGACTGATCGGAGGAAATCAGTTTGTATGTGTCAAATGAGCAACAAATCTCTCTCTGAAACCAAAATTAAACTTCCTGAGTGGTAACCATTTACCTTTAAACACCAGAGCCTGGTGGAGATTCATAAATGTTAAATTTTGTGCACAGTACAGATTAATTGATACCGGTGAACTTGGAGAAGTGAATGATTGGACTGTGAAACAAAGAACTTTCCTGAACTTATACACATTACATACACGTGCGCTTAGAATTAGAAGGGGGCTAAGTTAGGTTAAGTTTATAGCAATAAATTAAAGTTTGATCCTGTTTTTATGTTTAAAGAAAATTAAAAGCAATTTTTGATTAAATAACCATTGTCTTGGTGAATTTCTATTGCTTCTGGATTTTGGAGTCCTCTGGGCTCGTAACATTATCGTTATCAGAGGGTTGTAATTATTTGGATTTTTCTACCCTGGAGTTGTGGATGAGAGGTTATTGTCATACACACAAGTACAATGTACAGGTACACTGAAACCCTAACTTGCTGCAGCCTCAAACAAGATACACCAACTAGGTTAGTATTCCATCAGATTCCTGGATGATTAATGAACCAAAGACATTGTCTTACTTTGGTTTCTCTTGCATTATTTTTATTTACTGTTGTGAGGTGGTTTATATGAATGTTTGCCCTGTGACACTGCCACAAAAGCAACACATTTTGTAACTTGTTTGTGACAAGAGATTCTGATTGATGACATTTGGTTTTGGACACTGAACTAAACTGGGAATTGGGTGGAAAAGTTAACTTGAGGTCACAGATGGTGTTGCAATCAAACAGAATGGGTTCAATGGGCTGAATGGCATGTTTGCGATTCCATTTCTTATCTTCTTTTGATGCCTTGAGTGCCAACTGGGAGTTCAGGGTGCACTGAGCAGGCTTCATGTTTTTACCGCATTGGACACAGGGTGGCAGTGGAGGCAAAGAAAGAGGGCAAGGGGTGACTTCCTCACACAGTCTGAGTGGAAAACTCACACTGAGGGCAACATTTATCTGCAAGAAAAGAAGCCACTTGGCCTGTTTACTTTGTACTGATGCTTCTGCTCCACTCGAAACCTGATGTCCGGCTCCTCTAGGTTCAGGAACATTTTTTATCCAACAGCTCATGAACCTCCCTGACCCTCCCTAACACTGACCACTCCAGGACCACCAAAAGATCTGTCTGCACGAATGAAACCTCAATCGTGAATATTTATCCATCGTAAATAATCATGTAAAAGTCGATAGCAAGTAAAAGTCGACCACACCTCTCCTATTTTTGGCCCCAGCCACCTGCCCATGCTAGCTCCCGATGCCTTAAACAGAGACTTACCACCCTGTCCCAGCAGCCCACCCATGGAATTCCAGATGCCTTGATCAACGCAGGTGCTTACCACGGACAAAAGTAATATGGTGTGTAATAGTCAACCCCAAAAATTTAACTAAAAATGGTCTTAAAAACTTGACCTTTTACGTGAGTATATACAGATCTATCTTTTTATATTTCAGATTTCAGATTATTGTCAGAGTATATACATGATATCACATACAACCCTGAGATTCCTTTTTCCCATGGGTGAGGCAGAATGGCCACTAATTGGTAGTGTAAAAAGTAAACTGGAAAATCAGTAAAGTGCACAAGAGTCCTTGAATGAGTCCCTGATTGAGTTTGTTGTTGAGGAGTGTCGGGCACTACCAGTTGCCCCAATAATCACAAGAACAAAGACTGAGGGGAACAATAGGCTTTATTGTACAGAAGACTTGAGCTGGCCCAGATCCAAACTAGGGCAGTGTAGGGAAGGGAGAGGTGGCTTGACCTTTATGGCCTGAGTCACAGGGAAGGAGTCCAGGGACAGTGTCATCAGGGGGCAGGCCAGCTCGAGCCTTTACCGGCCAATGAGTACATACAATCCATACCATTACAAGGAGTCTGATGGTGGAGGGAGAGCAGCTGTTCATGAACCTGGTGGTGTGAGTCTTGTGGCACCGATACTTCTTTCCTGATGGTAGCAGCGAGAACAGAGCGGGTGCTGGGTGGTGTGGATCCTTGAGGAATGCTGCTGCTCTCTGACAGCAGCATTCCCCGTAGATGTACTCAATAGTGGGGAGGGTTTTGCCTGTGATGTCTTGGGCTGTGTCCACTCCCTTTTGGAGGGCTTTACGCTCAGGGGTACTGGTGATATCAGACCGTGATGCAGCTGGTCAGCACAATTATCACCACCCATCTGTAGAAATTTGCCAGGGTTTCTGATGTCGTACTAAATCTCCGCAAACTCCTGAGGAAGTAGAGGCACTGACGAGCTTTCTTCGTGATGCCTTTGGTGTGTTGGGTCCAGGAAAGATCCTCTGAGATAGTGACTCCCAAGTACTTAATATTGCTCACCCTCTCCACCTCTGATCCCCCAATGATCACTGGATTGTAAGCCTCTGGCTTGGTTTATTATCTTGTTTTCATTTTGGACATATTGCGGTAATCCAATTTCTACTACTATAGCTGGTGAGTTTTGCACGTGTGCGTGGCTGTAGCTTGTGGGAATTTCAGTGCATTTGGGCATTGGACGTATGTATATGGCAATAAATTCTCAAACCTCATTGCTCTCCCAAATGATCTTTAGGAAAGAGGAATGAGACCACACACCCCTCTACGTCAATGGTGCAGAGTGTAACCAGTAGATGGCTTCAAGTTCTCAGGAATAAACATCTCTGATGAAGAAACCGAGATCGCTGGAGATGAGTGTGAAACACGAAGGGCCGCAGATGCTGTGATTGTCCTAGGAACTCAGCAGGTCTCTTAGCGTCCATCGGAGGTAAAAATATATAACTGATGTTTCGGAACTGAGCCCTTCTTCAAGGTATGAACAAAAACAGGCAGGCCTCTGAATCAAAGGCTTGGGAGATGGGAAGACATTGCCTGTCTTATTTTTGCACAAATTTCTTTATTTTATAATTTAGAGCAATGTTTGCACTGTGAATGCTGCCACAAGACAATGAATTTTGTGACACGTTTATAACAATAAATTCTGATTCATCTTCTGATTCCGGGCAAGGGGAGGAGTATAGACGGATAGACAAAAGGTGTTAATTGGTATGTGTGGACAGGAGAGAGGAAAGGTGAGAATAGATTGGGGGAGAAGGGGCTGTTCTGTGAATGCAGAGCTGGGGGAAAGGGAAAAGAGAGAGAGAGAGATACAGAGATAGAGAGACAGACAGACAGAGGCAGACAGAGCTAGAGGAGAGGACACAAGGAAAGATGAGGGGGGTGGCTAATGAAAACAGGAAAAGGAAGCTCTCCTTTCATGGAGCCACCTGCACTCCCTTCCCCCACTCTCTTCTCACTTCTCCTCTCTCCTGCATCCCATCCATGTCCAATTTGCACCTTGTGTATCTGTGGGTCTGTGCTCCTCCCCCTGCCCTTTCTTCCCTTCTCCCCAGCCTTTTAATTCAGGCGCCTGCCTGCCTGCTTTTTTTACTCATGCCTTGAAGAAGGGCTCAGGCCCGGAATGTCGGTTCAATACCTTCACCTCCTACGGACGCTACAAGACCTGTTGAGTTCCTCTAGCATTCCTGTGTGTTTGCTGGAGTTGAGAGGCAGTGGCTCTACTAACGTTGCCACTGCACTGCTCACATTGTCCAATGTGGCAACATATTTAATGTGGACTGGGCTACAATTGGGAAGAAAAAGCTTGATGCTGCGAAGGTTTGAATTGTGTGCTCAAACCTCTGGTATGAGACTTGAACCCACAACCTTCTGACTCAGAGTAAAGCTGCTTTTCCTTGAGGATGACTTGCTTTCACTTGCATTCTGTGGGCTCCGAGCCTTGTTCCTCCAGATGGAACAAATGTGACGCGAGGCCATCGATGTGGGTGTCTCCTGGCTGCTGTCTGACTCATCCAAGCGAGTTCTGGGATGGCCTGTGAGTGGGACTCGTGGATTTTACCATAGGTGGGGCTGGAGTTGCTTGTTGGAACAGCTGACTGTGGAGTCTGGGAGGTTTGCATGCGGTGTTTCCCTGAGCTTCTCACAAAGGGACGCAAGCTTCCCAAAGCCACCCTTGATCCTCCTTCCCGTTACAGGTAGTCACATGGGGCTCCTTCGTGATTCTTGAGGCAGTGGCCTCACATGGATGTCTCTGCTCCACATTTTCATGGTGAATTTGGGAAGATTTGCATCTTCACAGAAAACAAAGTCAAGCACAATATTTGCGTTGTGGGAATAGTTCGGCTCTAGTTCACCAAAGATGTGGCAATGTGGAAAATACAGCCAGTTGCGTTAAGTGGCAATGGGAAGCTCACTCTTTGTGTCCGAGGCTGCAAACTCAAAGCTCATGGCATGAACTTGAAATGAGCTGACAGTTTAGAACTGAGGGAATGTTTAAGTTCCAATTTATTGTCAATTTGAATTTATCATCAGAGAACGTACATGATGTCACATGCAACCCTGAGATTACTTTGCCTGCAGATAAGGCAGAGTTTCCAATTATCAGTAACTGTAAACTGTCTTCTAAATAAGAAGGAAATGTAAACCATCTGAGTGCAAATACAGAAGTATAAATATTCAGCAATAAACAATGAGCAAAGTAGGAGTCTTTAAATGAATCCAACGCCTGCCTACATTTTGCTCATAACTTGATGAAGGGCTCAAGCCTGAAACATCGGCTTTACCTTTGCTGCATGAAGGACACAGTTTGACCTGCTGGGCTTCTACAGCATTATGTTTTTACTTCATCTGCGGTATCTACAAAGTTTCGCGATTTACTTCGAGAGGACGTTTGTCTCTGGTGAGGTTGGGAAGTTTGAAGGAGATGAACAGACCATGTTTTTTCTCACAGAGAGTGGTGGGGGCCTGGAATTAAGCTTCCAGGAACAGTGGTGGAAGCAGATGCAATAGTGGTGTTTAAGAGGCTTCTGGGTAGGAATGGGCAGGGAATGGAGGGGTGTGGACCATGTTCAGGCAGTGGAGTTCCTGTACAAATTAGTGTCGTGTTCACCACAGACACATTGGGCTGAGGGGCCTGTAGCTGTGCCGCATTTTTCTACATTCTAAATCAGTGCTTTTTCTTTCCACTCACATCCCACTTTAAGTTATCCCTATGCAATCGGTCCTCTGTGATTAGTAAGGGATTACTTAAGGAGGTACGTGGGTGGAAAGAAAATGTTTGAAAACTACTGTTTTAATCGTACCTCATTGACTTGTTATGTGCACGGTTTCAGAACTCCAAAGGAAATGGGCCAATGACCATTTTTCTCAAGCAAAATATGTCAGTAACAATTGGGTCTAGAGCAGGGATTCTCAACCTTCCCACTCACATCCCACCTTAAGCAATCCCTTACTAATCACAGAGCACCAATGGCATAGGGAATACTTAAAATGGGATGTGAGTGGAAAGGAAAAGGTTGAGAACCACTGTCCCAGGTTAATGATCCTTCTTCAGAGACCTGTGAATGATGCTCATTTGATTAAATAAAGAGATAGCTGTGTGCTTTAGGGTCTATTTGGTTTATCGTGGGCATTTGCATTGACTTGCCAGCTGACAAATGTGTCAGAAACTCAGTCGGGTGTGGGATACACTGTGTTGTTGTTTCCCCCATGTCGTTCCTTTTAATGTTACACATAATAAAGGAGTTCTGTTTGTAATTTCCATCGTCTGAAGGTCATGCCAAAATGAATTAAGAATGACTCTGTGCATGTGATTTTGCGGGGGAGTCTCTCCAGTGAAGTCTAATTGGTGGGGGAAGCACATCATTAGCTTTCACCAACATAAGCAAGATGCAGAGGCATCCAGTGCAGGCTGATACATTATTCAGATAATGACCATAATATCCTTGCTGATTAGATGGGCAAGGAGGCACTTCTCCGCTCCCCCAACATCAAAGTTAACTTGGGTGAGCAGCTGGCTCAGGGCAGGGACAAGCTTGAAATGATCCTTGTTTGAAATGGCACCTCTTGACGGCATCAAGTTTAATATCATCTGTTTGTACATGTACAACCCGACAAAACTGCGTTCTCTGGTCCTTGGTGCAAAACACGCAAACACACAACCAGACATAACACACATACAGACAAATAATACCTAATCAGGACAAGTATTTCATCTATACAAATAAATAAATATTGTTTTGTACAAATGATGGTTAGTGTGAGCTGTTCCTTTGTTCGTTCAGCATTCTCACTGCCCGTGGAAAGAAGCTGGCTCTGATACTTCTCTTCCCGTGAAGGATTGGCAGGTAATGCTGTTGCCACGTTGCTCCGGTTGTGTATTTTTTGTGTTTATGTGCGTTATGTCTCGATGTGTATTGTTTGCCTGTTTGCCTGTACGTGTGTTATGTCTGGTTATGTATGGATTGCCTATATGTGTTTTATGTCTGGTTATGTCTGGTTATGTATTGTTTGCCTGTATGTGTGTTATTTCTGGTTATGTATCGTTTGCCTGTATGTGTGTTATGTCTGGTTGTGTATTGTTTGCTTGTATGTGTGTCATGTCTGGATGTGTATTGTTTGCTTATTTGTGTGTATGGCTTTTACATCTGGTACTGCACGGATGGGAGTTTCTTCAATCTGAGGTGCCTGCAAGCTCACACCAAGACACAAGAACAACTTGTTCGTGAACTACTCTTTTCAGACGATGCCGCTTTAGTTGCCCATTCAGAGCCAGCTCTCCAGCGTATGACGTGCTGTTTTGCGGAAACTGCCAAAATGTTTGGCCTGGAAGTCAGCCTGAAGAAAACTGAGGTCCTCCATCAGCCAGCTCCTCACCATGACTACCAACACCCCCACATCTCCATCGGGCACACAGAACTCAAAATGGTCAACCAATTTTCCTAGAATGCTTCCATCAGCGCTGTCTCCACTCCATCCTCAACATTCTTTGGAATGACTTCATCACCAACATTGAAGTACTTGAGCTGGCAGAGTCCGCAAGCATCGAATCCATGCTGCTGAAGACCCAACTGCGCTGGGTGGATCACGTCTCCAGAATGGAGGACTGTCGCCTTCCCAAGATCGTGTTATATAGCGAGCTCTCCACTGGCCACCGAGACAGAGGTGCACCAAAGAAGAGAAACAAAGACTGGTTGTGTGTCTGCATGTTTTGTTTCATAGGGTTGCATCGGATGGGAACTTACTTGAACTTAAAACTTGACCTTGAGTTCGGCCAACTTGTGGATCGAACAGGAGTCTGTGTGGCTGCAGAGGCTGCGTGAGAGTCGGTGGCAAATCAATGGACACTCAGTGAAGGGATTCTCATTTGCTTCTCGTTCTCCTATTGTCAGGAGGCGCCGGGAAATGCCGGTGGCGACACTTTGCTCACCTTACGGCAGGCAAGTGGTGAAGTACATCATGTATATTCTGTGAACATAAAAGGAATCTTAAGTCTACATGGCAAGAGGGTGTGGGGGGGGGGGGTGGGTGGAGGGTGCTGCAGGATTTACTCCACTGGGAGTTGGCATCAACTGGCCTCCTGAGTTGCCATAAGTTCCCCTGTAGCAGGCGATTTAACAGTCCCAGGCAGAACATCCAATAAATTATGTTTAATTTTCTTTCTTCTTTAATTCCATATTCATTCATATCATGTGAGCCTACAAGCCAAATAAACAGATCACATAACAGATGTACACAGGGTACAAGATTCGTACCACCAGGTTCAGGAACAGCTGCTCCTCCTCCACCATCAGACTCCTCAACGACAAACTCAATCAGGGACTCTTTTAAGGACTTTGACTTGTGCACTTTATTGATTATTGAATATTTATTTTCAGTATTCCAATTATTTTGTTTACATTTTTTTTGAGGCTAGTTTTTGTGCACCACCAACTCATTGAAGGGCTCGTATTTTGCTCATTGTTCATTACTGTATATTGATACATCTACATTTGCACAGTTTATTTAGAGGTCCTTCTCTCTTTGAGAACAGTTTACAGTTCCCAGTAATTAGAAATTCTGCCTGGCCTGCAGGAAAAAGACTCTCAGGTTGCATGTGATGTCATGTTGTACTCAACAATAAGCCTGAACTTTGAAAGGAAGGGTCTGGGAGTAAACGCTACCTCACAGGACAGATGGGCTGAATGGCCTTTGTGTGTTCTGTGAGCAACGTGTGATTCGTTATGATTTGTAGCAATGATAGTTCAACTTTCCCAGATTTGAGTAATATGACAGATAGCAGCAGAGCAGGTGACATAAACAGGAAGTTGAGATTAAACATTATACCCTCCTGCCTTTGTATCACAGATGCAATTGTGCCAACTAGGTAAATAAAGAACTCTTATTTTCAACAAAGGGTTCTTTATTTAGTTTTTTTAAAATGGCTGTGGATGTAATTGAGAAAGCACAACATGTAACCTGTTCTCTTCTGGAAACTGATCCTTGGGGATTGGATTTAGCCCAGCCACAGCGTCAAGGAGCACTGCACTGTCAGTGATGCCATCTTTCAGACCAGACATGCACTGAATGCCCACCTATTTTCTCCGACGGCGAGAGCAGGGGAGGCAGCCTCCGATATATCTGGTAATACTTAATCCTTGCCGCTGTCTGAAGAGGGTGCACAGAATTGTTGAGGACCCCTTCCACACAGCGTCTTTCAACTGCTCCCATCAGGGAAGCGATACAGGAGGATCAGAGCCAGCACTACCAGGCTGAGGAACAGCTCCTTCCCTCAGGGAGTGAGAACGACCAAAGGAACTGCTTGCAATAACCCTCCAAGACTCTCATATGCACAAAGCAAATTTTATTTATTTATTTGTATGTATGAACACTTGTCCTGCATATGTATTATTTCTCTGTATGTGTGTTATGTCTGGTTATGTGTCTGCGTGTTTTGCACTGAGGACTGGAGAACGTTGTTTTGTCAACTTGTAGGTACAATCAGATAACAATAAACTTGACATGACTCTCAATCAACTTGACTGAAGCTGGTAATCCATCCATTATTGGTAGGTGCTAGAACATAGAGCATAAAACATTACAGCTCAGTACAGGCCCTTCGGCCCTCAATGTTGTGCCAACATATATATTCCTGCCAAAAAAGTATGCTAAACCCTTCCTTCCTCATAACCCTCTATTTTTCTTCCATCCCTGTGCCTAAGAGTCTCTTTAATGCCCCTAATGTTTCAGACCCCACCACCACCCCTGGCAAGGCATTCCAGGCCCCCACAACTCTCTGTGTAAAAAACGTACCCCTGATGTCTCTCCTAAATTTCCCCCCCTTCACTGGACCTGCTGAATTTTGTATATTACAAAGCAGCTGTACGTCAAAAGTATTGCTTTTAATTTGTCAGACTTCCGAGGGTTATGGGGTGATGTCAAGAGAATGGGGACTTGAGGAGAAAATTACATCAGTCATAATTCAGAAGAGAAAGTAGACTCAACGGACCAAATTCTGCTTCTATGTCTTATCCCATTGCTCTTTAGCATTTTCAGATGTTCTGAAGTCACAATTGGGTGTCACTATGAATGTTTTTAACCCTTCTCGGGCCCAGTGACTGGGGATCTACATCTGGATTGTGTTTGGGTTGGAACCACAGGAGTTTTACCCTGAGGCAGGATACATCTATGCCTCTATTTTCTAATGAGTCTGAAGAGATTTGACATGTTGTTGAATACACTGTGGAAAGTTTACTGACTGGTTGCATCATGGACTTGTTTGGTGATTTGAGTGCCCGGGAATGTTGGAGGCTGCAGAAAGTAGCAAACAAAGAATCCGACTTCCCATCCATTGCAGACGCCTGTGTAAGGTGCAGCCTCAAGGCAACCAGCATCAACGAACCCCCTTCACCCAGGTCACAACCTCGTAGCAAACAAAGAAACTGACTTCCCATCCGTTGCAGACGCCTGTGTAAGGTGCAGCCTCAAGGCAACCCCGAGAGTCATGGTTATCAAAAAAAAAATCGACTGAGCTAACGTTGATGGAAAGAAAGGCATTTATATAGCGCCTTTCATAGTCCATGGACAAGGCAAACCACCCTGCACCCAATTTTGGAAATTCATGAAGCGCCTCACTCAGCTGGTCTCCACAACTGAGATTCAATGAGGGTACCTTATGTGGGTTGTTAGTTAAACAAATGCCAGGTCATTGAAAGAATGAGTATTCCAACTGAGTGAATGAATGCATGGATGGATGAATTGATGAATGAATGAATAGATGGACGAATGGATGAATAAATGGATGGATGAATTGATGAATGAATGGATGGATGAGAGGTCACAGCTATATGTGTACATACAACATACAGATACAATAGGAAGGGGAGGCTGAAGGACCACGCATTTTTCTGCATCATGGGACATAGGTGGCCAGGATCAGAATCTTCAAGACCATAGGAGACCATGTTTCAACGGACCTTTCCTGCAGCCAGCACATCAAGGCAACTGTGTAGAAGGCATACCCACGCCAAGGATCAGTTTCCAGTAAAGAACAGGTTACATGTTGTGCTTTCTCAATTACATCTATGCCTCTCTAATGAGTGAAGAGATTTGACATGTTGTTGAATACACTGTAGAAAGTTTACTGACTGGTTGCATCATGGACTTGTTTGGTGATTTTAGTGCCCAGGAATGTTGGAGGCTGCAGAAAGTAGCAAACAAAGAATCCGACTTCCCATCCATTGCAGACGCCTGTGTAAGGTGCAGCCTCAAGGCAACCAGCATCAACGAACCCCCTTCACCCAGGTCACAACCTCATAGCAAACAAAGAATCTGACTTCCCATCCATTGCAGACGCCTATGTAAGGTGCAGCCTCAAGGCAACCAGCATCAACGAACCCCCTTCACGCCGGTCACAACCTCTTCTCACTGCTCCTTTTGGGTGCAGAAGTCCAGCACCTCCAGATTAAAGAAGAGTTTCTTTCCAACTGTGGCCAGGTTCTTGAACCTCCCTCATGTTGATCGTGGTCTGCCTGCACCATTACAAGTCAGTGCTGTGAATATTGATTATCTGTCCCATCTAATCGTACCAGTACAACCCAATGAAACAGTGTTCTCCAGTCCTCAGGGAAAAACCTGCAGGCACATAACCTATACAGACAAATAATATTTATGCAGGACAAGTATTTTATCTCTATAAATAAATATTGTTTTGTACCAATGAGAATTCCGGAGGGTCGGTGTGAGCTCTTCCTTTGGTGGTTCCACATTCTCACTGCCCGTGGGAAGGTGCTGTTCCTCAGCCAAGTGGTGCTGGCTCCGATACCCCTTACAGGGGTATCCAATTAATTTAATTGGAACAGATTTTCTTTACAAAATACCTGTCCAGCTGCAGTAAGTAAGGATTTTGGTACAATGTCTATGACAATAAAGCCATTATATCATCAAAGTCTAACTTTGAGGGGGGAGTCACGTGATGGAGTAGTGGCCGGACGGTGAACTCCAGCCCTCTCCAGAAAAGTCGGGAAAAACAAGAGAAAATACAAAGGCACAGAAATACAAGTTAAAGAAAAGTGAGTATAAAGGTGGAAAGAAGATGGAGACAAAAGGAGAAAAATCAAAATCAACGGAAAGAAGAGAGGAAGAGAAGACAACGGAGGAAAAAGGTGAAGGCCTTACCTGTCCGAAGAGGCCCGCTGTGGAGAGAAGACCCCACTACCTCAGGTCGGTAGAAAGAGAACTACAACAATGGCTCACAGAGCCGAGTAAAAGTGCGCAACCGCGCATGCGCGACTCCTCGCGCATGCGCGATGCGCATACAAAAAAACACACCGACGGGAGGGGGGACCAGCTGGGGAGTCGATCTCCACAGCCGGCAACGACAGCTGCAGAACACCTGCAGCAAGAAGAGACCACAGAAGACAATAGAAACAAGAAAGAAGAGGAGGAAAGGGCAGCAAAGAAACAACAGATGGTCAACCTAGAGGAAGAAGAAGAGGAAGAGGAAGAGTACAGGGAAATAGAAGAAGAAAAGATAGGCAAGGTAAAGGAGGTACTTGCTCTTGTTAGAGGATACATGGAGTCATTTAAAGAATGGCAAACACAGGAATTCAATGATTTAAGAAGAAGAATAAACAACACAGAAAAGAAAATAAATAAAATGGATATGACCTTAACAGAAATGGGGAAAAAAATGGACAAGATGGAAGAACGGGCAATAGCAGCAGAAATGGAGGTAGAAGACTTAAAAAAGAAATTGGAGGAGTCTAATAAAAAAACTAAAGAGACACAAGAATTACTAGCCCAAAAAATAGATATAATGGAAAATTATAACAGAAGAAATAACATAAAGATAGTGGGCCTTAAGGAAGATGTAGAAGGCAAGAATATGAGGGAGTTTATAAAAGAATGGATCCCTAAGGCCCTAGGATGTCCAGAACTACAGCAAGAAATGGAAATAGAAAGGGCACATAGAGCATTGGCCCCTAAACCACAACCACAACAAAAACCAAGATCTATTGTAGTAAAATTCCTAAGATATACTACAAGAGAAAAGGTACTGGAGAAGACAATGGAAAAAGTAAGAGAGGGCAACAAACCACTGGAGTATAAAGGGCAAAAAATCTTCATTTATCCAGATATAAGCTTTGAACTCCTAAAGAAGAGAAAAGAGTTCAATGCAGCAAAAGCGATTTTATGGAAGAAAGGATATAAATTTACACTGAAGCATCCTGCGGTATTGAAAATATTTATTCCAGGACAACAAAACAGACTATTCTCGGATCCAGAAGAAGCACGAAAATTTGCAGAACAATTACAAAAATAGACTGAGGGATGAAGACGGGTAATGAGAGCAAAAATTATCACGATTGATATGTATGTGGGTAAAGACAAAAATAGACTGAGGGATGAAGACGGGTAAGGAGGGTAAAAATGACCACGATTGATATGTATGCGGGTAAAGAGGTATAAGAGTGAATAGAGACAATGGGCATATGTGAAAGTATCTGTAATTAGAGGAAAACATAGAAAGTATAGACAAGAATTAATAAGGGAAGGTAATGGAATAGAGAGAATAAGGAGGGAACTAAAAGAGTGACCTTTGTGACATATAAAAAACGAAATCTTTTCTGGGGGGGGCTGGGTGGGGGGAAAAGAGCGGTCACTGCAAAATCAGTTGACGCTTGCGAGTGGATTCGCAAATCCAAATGGAGAGGGGAGATGTGGTTGTCCGACAAGGGATAAAGGGCAACTCAGGAGGGGAAGGGGAGATTGGGGATAAAGAAGATAGAAATAGGAGAATAAGGAAAATGTTGGATGTTGTAGGAATGTTGTCGGGTAAAGAGTTGAAAATAAGAAAACAGAAATGGAAAAGGAGGAAAGGTAATGATGGAAAAACGGAAAGAGAAGATAAACAAAATATAAAATGGCTACGCTGAACTATATGACTCTAAATATTAATGGAATACATAACCAAATTAAAAGGAAGAAACTACTAAATTTACTGAAAAAGGAAAAAATAGATATAGCATTTGTCCAAGAAACACATTTAACTGAATTGGAGCACAAGAAATTAAAGAGAGATTGGGTAGGACATGTAACAGCAGCATCGTATAATTCAAAAGCAAGAGGAGTGGCTATATTAATTAGCAAAAATGTGCCATTTAAAATAGAAGAGGAAATAATAGATCCAGCAGGGAGATATGTTATGATAAAATGTCAGATATATTCAGAGCCTTGGAATCTACTTAATATATATTCACCTAACGAAGAAGATCAAAAGTTTATGCAAGATATCTTTTTGAAGGTAGCTAATACGCAAGGGAACATACTAATAGGAGGGGATTTCAATCTGAATTTGGATCCAAATATGGATAAAACGGGGAAAAAAATTAACAGGAAGAACAAAGTAACCAAATTTATAATTAAATCAATGCAAGAAATGAAACTTGTGGACATATGGAGGAAACAAAACCCAAAAGAAAAGGAATACTCATACTACTCGACTAGACATAAAACATACTCAAGGATAGACCTATTCCTGTTATCAGCCCACATACAAGGGAGAGTTAGGAAAACGGAATATAAAGCTAGACTATTATCGGACCACTCACCCCTGTTATTGGCAATAGAGCTAGAAGACATCCCTCCAAGAATGTATAGATGGAGATTAAACCCCATGCTACTTAAAAGACAGGAGTTTAGAGAATTTATTGAAAAACAATTAAAAATGTACTTTGAAGTAAATACGGAATCAGTGGAAGATAAGTTTATACTATGGGACGCAATGAAAGCATTCATTAGAGGGCAAATAATAAGTTATGCAACCAAGATGAAGAAGGACTATAATCAGGAAACAGAGCAGTTGGAAAGGGAAATAATAAACATAGAAAAAAAATTAGCAATAAAGGAAGATACAACCAAAAGAAGAGAATTGGCGGATAAAAAAATAAAATATGAAACATTACAAACATATAAGGTGGAGAAGAATATAATGAAGACAAAACAGAAATATTATGAACTAGGGGAAAAAACACACAAAATCCTAGCATGGCAGCTTAAGACAGAGCAAACTAAGAAAATGGTATTGGCAACAAGGAAAAAAGACAAACAAATTACATATAATCCAAAAGAAATTAAGGAAAACTTCAGAGAATTCTATGAACAATTATACCGAACCGAAAACGAAGGGAAAGAAGGGAAAATAGATGAATTTTTGACTAAAATTGAACTACCAAAACTACAAATAGAGGAACAAGATAAATTAACAGAACCATTTGGAACAGTAGAAATACAAGAGATAATAAAAAATTTACCAAATAATAAGACACCAGGAGAGGATGGACTCCCAATAGAATTCTACAAAACATTTAAAGACCTAATAATACCGCCCCTCCTGGATGTAATCAACCAGATTGATGAGACACAAAACTTACCAGATTCATGTAAAACAGCAATAATTACAGTGATACTAAAACAAGGGAAAGATCCACTCTCACCAGTGTCATATAGACCAATATCTTTGCTAAACACAGATTATAAGATAATAGCTAAACTATTAGCGAACAGATTAGCAGAACAGGTACCGAAAATGGTAAATTTAGACCAAACTGGATTTATCAAAAAAAGACGCACAACAGACAATATTTGTAAATTTATTAACTTAATTCATGCAGTAGAAGGAAATAAAGCACCGGCAGTAGCAGTTGCTTTAGACGCAGAGAAGGCCTTCGACAGAGTAGAATGGAATTACTTGTTCAAAGTATTGCAAAAATTCAGTTTACCGGAGAAGTATATTAATTGGATTAAAGCATTATATAAGGGACCGTTAGCGAAAGTGACAGTAAATGGACATGTATCAAAGCAATTTAACTTAAGCAGGTCAACGCGGCAGGGATGCCCACTATCACCATTATTGTTTGCGCTAGCTATAGAACCACTAGCAGAATCGATAAGAAGAGATAATAATATAAAAGGAATAAAAATAAAAGACAGGGAATATAAAATCAGTCTGTTTGCGGATGATGTGATAGTGTACTTAACAGAACCAGAACTATCAATAAAAGAACTATATAAGAAATTGAAGGAATATGGAGAAGTGTCGGGATACAAGATAAACGTAAATAAAAGTGAAGCAATGCCTATGAATAACGCGGATTTCTCAAAATTTAAGGAGGAATCCCCATTCAGATGGCAAACGCAGGCAATAAGATACCTAGGTGTGCAAATAAACAAAAATCTAGGCCAATTATATAAACTCAATTACAATCCACTAATGAAAAAATTACAGGACGATTTAGAGCATTGGAAAGAGCTACCACTAACACTGATAGGAAGGATAAACTGTATTAAAATGAACATTTTTCCAAGGATACTATACTTATTTCAGGCATTGCCAATACAACTGACAGAAAAATTCTTCAAAGAGTTAAAGAAAATAATAAGGAGATTTTTATGGAGAGGGGGGAAACCGAGGATAGCACTAGACAAATTAACAGAATGGTATAAACAAGGAGGCTTACAATTGCCAAACTTCAAAAATTATTATAGAGCCGCACAATTAAGGTACCTATCAGATTTTTATCAAACAAGGGAAAAACCAGACTGGACGAGACTAGAATTAGATAAAATAGGGGAAAAGATACCTGAACACATATTATATAAATGGGACGAAAAATTGGTACAACATAGAACTTCTCCAGTATTACACCATCTCCTCAATATATGGAAGAAGATTCATGTAGAAAGAAATAAAATAAATTACCAAATACCAAAACTAATATTGACGCAAAATAAGCTACTCCCTTTTACAATAGACAACCTTGCCTTTAGAAAATGGGAAAAAAAAGGGATTAAAAGAATAGAAAATTGTTTTTCAGGAAGTAGATTCTTATCCTTTGAACAAATGAGAGATAAGTACAATATAACGGGAGATACAGCGCTGGCATATTACCAACTGAGATCCTACTTGAAAGATAAATTAGGAAGCAACTTGAGTTTACCAGAGGGAAGTAACCTTGAATATGTGATTACAGATACAATGTTAATCAAAAGATTTATAAAAAATATGTATATTAAACTGCAAGAAAAGGAAAACGAGGAAACAAATGGTAAAACTAAACAAAAATGGGAACAAGATTTAAATATAAAGATAAAAAAGGAAACATGGGAGAAGTTATGCTCTGGAACGATGAGAAATACAATAAATATGAGGCTGCGTATGATACAATATAATTGGTTACACAGACTATACATTACACCGCAAAAGTTAAATAAATGGGACCCAACAGTATCTGATAGATGTTTTCGATGTAAAAAAGAAAGGGGAACAACAATTCATGCAATCTGGACATGTGAGAGAGTAGAAAAATTTTGGGATGATCTCAATCAGATATTAAATAAAATAACAGAAAACAATATACCAAAGAATCCAGAGATCTTTCTCCTAAGTAACATAAAAAATAAAGAATTTGGAATTGACTTGGAGGATGCACAAAAAAGATTTGTTAAGATAGCCCTAGCTGTAGCAAAAAAATGTATTATGTCAACCTGGAAATTGGAAGAGAATTTGAAAATACAACAATGGTATATAGAAATGAATAAATGTATTCCATTAGAAAAAATAACATATAGTTTAAGAAATAATATTGAAATATTCGAACAAGTATGGGAGCCTTACATTAAATACAATAGCGAAAACCTACCGGGAACAAACATTACCTAAGTTGATGGAAGGAGAAGAGAAGAAAAGAATGGACTCAGTAGAATTTCTGGTGTATTTTTGTTGAATGACAACATTGTCTAACTGAATTAATGCAACCTAGATTGTATAACTAAAATGGATGAGAGGGGGGGGGGATGGGGGGGTGGCTTGGGAGGAGGGAGGGGGGAGGGAGAAAAAGTCACTGTAAATGTGTGGAAAAGAAAAAGTGTATATCATGGCTATTGTGATTTATGGTGTGAAAAATAAAAAATTTAATAAAAAAAAAAAAAAAAAAAAAAAAAAAGTCTAACTTTGAGCAGCTTCCCAGATCTGTAAAACAAGCCAACACAAAATAAATATAATTAAAACCCCATCCATCTCCTATTCTTGCCCCAACTTCACACCAACTTAGCTTGTTTTCTTTTTCCTAATTCTGACAAAGGGTCTATAACTGAAACATTAATTCTATTTTTCTCTCTCCGCTGATGTTGCCTGGCCTGCTATGCATTTTCCAGTTTTATTTAAGGAGAATGGAGGATTGTTAATTTTACTTGCAGACTTGCAGAATATGAAGGAATTGCTTTAAAGTCTCATTGACATTCTAAAAGAGAAAATTCGGGTAAAGGTTCGATTGCAGACTCTGAATCCTGCTGGAACTAACAATTTCTGAGAATTAACTTCATTAAGATTTTCCACATTACAGGAAGAAATGAATCTGTTGCATTGTTCAAGTGAACCGGCGTGGACGTGAAGGGCCGACATGGCCTGTTTCCACGCCGTAAACAGTTATATGGTTATATGGTTATAACGAGACATAAAAGATAATAACTACGAAAAGAAGAAAAATAAATAATAAACAATACATATTTACCACTGGCCAGTGATGCTGCTTGACTCGCTAAGTTCCTCTAGTGTTCTATTGCTTGAGTGCAACAAACGAACTAGTGGTGTGGTCAGATCATTAACGCCTTCATCTGTACATGAATTTTTTTGTGTCTGGCTGTTGTTGAGTGTGTGTGGTGTTTATTTGTGTGTTCATCTGTATATTCATTTGTGTGGCTGTGTAGGTCTATGTGGGCCTTTATGGTGCGTATGCATGTTTTGAGTATGTGAGTGATGTGTGTGTTAATGTGGTGTCTGTGAGGGAGAGTGTTTGTGCGTGTGTGTTTGTACGTGTTAGTGTGTGTGTATCTGTGTTTGTGTGTATGTATTAGTGTGTGTGTGTGCATGCATGCATGTGTATCTGTGTGTGCTTGTGAGTCTGTCTGGGCATGCATGTGTGTATGTATGTATGTTTGTGTGAGTGCATGCACATGTGTGTGTGTTTTATGGTGTGTATGCATGTTTTGTGTTTGTGCATGTGTGTGTTATGTGTGATGTGCGAGGGAGTGTGTGTGTGTGAGGGTATGTGTGTGTGTGTTATGTGTGATGTGTGAGGGAGTGTGTGTGTGAATGTGTGTTTGTGCATGTGTGTGTGTGTGTGTGTGTGTGTGTGTGTGTGTGTGTGTGTGTGTGTGTGTGTGTGTTTGCAATATATCACTAAGATTAAGAAAATGAAGCCACTTTCACACTTTCACACATTTATCCCTGTGTTCTCCTTGGTTATCTTTTCTTAGGGGTCACTTGCATGAGCAGAGCCTCTTAATTGAACCCTTGAGCTCTGTGTGAAGAGAGTTGCATCTGTGATGAGAACCTCCAGTACTTGTCGATAGATGTCAGCATTGAACTGCTGCAGGCTCCAACAAGTGAAAAACAGAGGTCATAGCAGAAGGTGGGAGAGGGAACGCTGGTGAAACATTGTCGTTTGTGCTCAATCATCTCTTTTCTGAGCATGACTTGCTGCGAACAATAATCTCCAGGGACGTCACAAGGAGCAAATGGTGCTTGCACTTACTGGCATCTGTGGTGATTACAGCCAGCTCAACACCATCACTGTGTGCTTGTGGTCCAGGCAATGAGATTTTGGATTATGAGGGAACACTATTAATGTTGGAATGACAATTTCAGTGTGGATTCTAGAGTAGGGTCAAGGGGAAAGTTGAACTCTGCTCTCTTCAAAGGCACTTTAATAATAATCAACAAATTAAAGAGATCCCTCAAATACTGTCACAAGGATGTGTGTGCACATCAATGCCTCAAGATTTGCCATATGCATGTACCAAGTGTGAATATCTCCATGTGTGTAAAGGTGTGAGTGTGTGTGAGAGGGGGAAGGTAAGTAAATGTCAGAATCAACAAGTGACTCTCTATCTATGTGGAAATGTGTTCCCGTGCATGAGGGAACACGCGCGCGCTCATGTGTGTGTGTGTGTGTGTGTGTGTGTCTGTGTTAATGAGTGCATGTGCATATTTGATGGTGGATGTGTGTAGGGATGTTTGCATGCCTGTGTGTGTGCAAATTTGTATTTTAAAAGGATTTGTGTGTGTGTGAGAGAATGTGCTTCCGTCAGTCTTTTCCTATCTTTGTATCTGAGGTTGTGTGTTTCTCTATGTGTGTATGTGGGTTGCCCATGTGAATCCGCCTGTGGATCTGTGCGCATATATGTGTGCATGGGTGTGTGTGCGTGCATATCTGTGTGTGTATCTCTACATATGTGTGTGTGTGTGTGTGTGAGAATTCCTCCATTGTTACAGTGCCCTTGACACAACCCTTGGTGTGGCCCCGGCAACACAAAACCCATTGTACAGACAGAGAGAAGTGGCGGGGAGCTGGTAAAGAGCACATTGTTTGCAGGCATTCCGAGGAGCTCGTTGTTTGCGTATGCGCTAGCAGAGTAGTGTGTGTTTTTTGAGTCCAGTCTCAAACTTCTCCCAAAAGTAACAGCAGCTGTGGTGGCAGGAGGGTGATGGATACCGCATTAAAGGTGCACGAACACACCCCAACTCAGGAAAGGGGTGGTGGGGGGTGGAGGGGGTCAGCGATTGGGGTGTATCTTTTCCTCCCACCAGCTTACAAACACTTCATAATTCAAGCAACTATTGCTTCTTCACAAAAAGTAAAGTTTAAAAATCGCCAAAAAATCTGTATCAGAATCAGGTGAGAGATGCTCACTACAAACGTAAATAGGAGGCCGGGGGGGGGGGGGGGGGTGGAATCCATTTCTGGCTTATACTTGATCACTGCTGGGACCACTGGCTCCACATTCAGGGTTGCAAGGTCCAAGCAGTCTACATCCAGTGCAGAGTGCGGGAGGAGGCAAGGAAGAGGATGGCGCAGACGATGCTCTCCCTGAGGGAGGGGGTGGGGAGGGGTCACAGAACTGGGCATGGCCAGAGCACCGAGGGTCTGAGAAAATCTTTATTCAATCCAGCGTTAGCCATTACAGGCTCTGCAGCCCTCCGTGCCCATTCTGACCACCAAACACCTATCCAAGTCCAAAGTTTGGATTCACATTTACTATCAGACATCACATGCAGCCCTGAGATCCTTTTCCCTGTGGGCTAGACAGAATTTCAATTTGTTGGCAAACTGTCCAAAGCACTAAAACCCATCCAAAGTATTCACAAAATCGAACGTCTCCAGTGCCTCTGCTGAGAATAAACACAGGGTGGCCATATTTTACACAGCAAGATCCCACAAATAGCATTGGGATCATGGATTGGAGCATCTCTTTCCGTGTAATGTGGTCGGGGGCTGTACCTTCTAGGCCTAGATTCTTGGTTCTTGACCTGAGGAAGAACAGTCTTCCTATTGGGGAGAGCGATGGGGTTGTGCAGCAAAGGTTCTCCAGGCTGATCCCTGGGATGACAGGACTGACAGATGAAGAAAGATGGGATAGACCAGTGTTGTACTCATTGGGAGCGCTGGAGGCAAATCCACTGAAGGGACTCTCTTTTTCTTCTCTTTCTCTCATTGTTACTAATGGTGCCTTACAGAAGAGAAAGGTTGAAGTATATCAGGTAGAATACATTTTTAAGAGACATCTAGGCACATGGATGAAAGAAAATTGAGGACAACAAGGTTGAAATGTTTAGTATTTTTGGGGAGGAATATAGAGGTTGACACAAGGTTGAGGGCTGAAGGGCCTGTGCTGAGCTGTACTGTTCTATGTATTACTTTCATGACAATAAGAGGAACCTCGAATCCTCCAATGAAGACACCGTGTCTGCCCCGGCTCGTTCCAGTTGTTCCTTGCGTTGCCCAGCAGCAGTGAGGAGGGAGGGGGAATGAGGGGAGGCCAGTGGACAAGCCCCAGCTGCCTGCTCTTCATCATATTTCCTCGACCCACCCCCCCCCCCACCGCTCATGATCACAGGTGTGAGGTGCCGGAGGAGCTCAGCAGGTCACGCAGCATTAGGTCGGTCAATGGGCTGAATGGCTACCTTCTATATTGTAAGGTGATATGGGGCACTCTCCTCTCAGCCTCAGCACCCACTTATTGGGTGAAAGTCTGCAGACGCTGTGATTGTAGCAAAACCACGCCAAAATTCTGGAGGAACTCAGCTGGTCTCGCAGCGTCTTTAGGAGACATAGATATATCGCCCGAGGTTTTGGGCCTGGGCATTTCCTCAAGGAATAAGCCAGAAGCAGGAAATCTCAGAAAGTTCCGGAATTCAGACCCCCTTTGCTCACACCTCAATGAGTTCTGCACGTGCCATGATGCCGAACCCTTCCTCCGTCGGCTCTGTCTCCATCCCCTCAACCACAGATTCCCCCCCCTCCACCTCAAACACTCCTCCTCCTCCTCCCAGACCCTGTCAATGCATCTTTGACTCCTACAGACTGGCTGAGTTCCTTCACTATTGTGAAACATGAACATCTGTCCAAAGATGATAGAATCTGCCAGGGTGGGAACAGACCTATCTGCCCACGAGATCTGTACTATCCATTATGGACTTCCCAGAACCCAGCCTATTTTATTCTCCCTGTTCTCCCATCAACTCCCCCTGACAATTCTTCCTGTCACCTTTCACAAGTTGACATTAGCGGCCACTTAACAATCCAAACCCCATGCCTTCAGAACGTGGGAGGAAGCCAGAGGGGTTGGGGAGGGTGTGGTGAACCCACTCCAGCGCAGGGAGAGCCTGCAAACTCTGCACAGACAGTGACGGGGGTCCAGATTGAACCTAGCCTCCGGAGTGGATATCCATGAGCAGTTTAAAGCCCTGCAGGGTATCATTGTTCAACGTGTGTTAAATGAAAGCCCAGCAAAATGTGACAGGCAAAATGTCTCACTGTTATCATTTGATAGAATCACAGAGCATGGACAGGAGGTGTTTAATCTTGGTTCCCTTGGATAATCCAAATACACAAGGAAGTTTTAATTACAAATAGGCACAGGTATTTTCTGTTGCCTGGAATATAAAAGTTCCATTGTTACACAGCCCTGTTTAACATGCACTGAATCCAAAGGGAATGCAGGGGCCTCACAAACTAAGGAACAAACGAACAGCATAAACCTCTTCAGATCATCGACGTCAAACAGTGAGAATGTCAGATTTGACTTTTAATTCATTTCCTTCCATATTAACCTGCCTTCTATAAATGAACCAATCTTATTTTTATGGGGATGCGTGTGATGGCAGATGATGGAACCTGGAGCAACAAATAACCTGCTGGGGGGATTGGGGGGAATTCAACGGGTGGAACAGTGGGAGAAAAGGGAATGAATGGTCCAAGTAAGGGGCCGGAGGCTTCATCGGGACTGGATGTGGAGGAGGGGGAGCTGGTGTGTTGTGGAGGGGCAGGACAGGGGAAAGTGGCATGAACATTGATTTAACAGCTTTCCGTTAAACCTGCTCACCTTTTCTTCCTCCTCCCCCCTTTACCTGTCCTTCCATTTCTTTCACCCACCCAGCCCAGCTCAAGTTTTAAATTTGTAATCAAACAATTCAGACGTGATTAAAGAGCTGATTCCAGATTTTAGTAAAGGCTTTTTGTGTACATTCTGGATTGTCGCAAACATTATGGAGGGCACTGTAGTTGGGCAAACAGGTCAATTGCTATGATGGTTCTTTGAAAAAAATTGATGAATATTGCTTGACCAAAACATAATCTTTGGTCAAGACATAAGGGACCTGGTCTTGCCGGCTGATAAAAATGGCAGTAAAACTCCCACAATCCATCTGGCCAACATATTAATCGAATTATTCAACTTCTTGGGAGTCCATATCTCAGAGGACCTCTCCTGGAAGCAGCCTTGAAGAAGGCTCACTAACGCCTCTACTTTTGGCATGTCATCAAATATTCCATAATTATCCAACATCTACTGACTGTTTGCATCACAGCCTGGTTTGGAAATTCGATTGCCCAGGAATGCAGAAGGCAGCAAACACAGTCAGGTCAGAACCTGCTCATCAGCCCTCTCTTGGTCTACATTAGAAGCTTGTAGATATTACCAGCAAGGCTGCCATTTAATGTGTCTCACCCATCAGCCTTCATCACACTGAGCTACTTCATCAACAGAATCAGTAGTATTGGTTGGTCGGGAGTCGCACATGGACCTGATTGGCTAAGGAGGAATGATTTCCTTTTTGACAGACCTCAAGGTGGTTGCGGGTTCCGGGTGAAGAGTGAACAGGATATCAGACCTACCCATCCGGTAACCAGGGAAAAAGGGGCCTGCAGACTCAGCCCCACTAAACCTCGTGCTCAGCTGTGAGGCAGAGTGGGGGTAGAGGTTCCAGATTAAAGAATGATTAGCGCGACACTATTACAGCATCAGCGACCTGGGTTCGAGACCAATGCTGTATATAAGGAGTTTGTACATTCTCCCCCATGTCTGCATGGGTTTCCTCAGGGTGCTCTGGTTTCGCCCCTCATTCCAAAAACGTACAGGGCCAGTAGGTTAATTGATCACATGGCTGTAAATGGGTGATGTGGGCTCATGAGCCGAAAGGCCCTGTAACCATGCTGTGTGTCTAAATGTACAGGAAATTTACATGACAATAAATTGAATCCTGAATACTTCTAACTATCCAGTCGCCCTTCCATTGGAATTTTTAATTTTTTTTTTGGTCATCCAGTATAGTAAAAGGCCCTTCCGGCCCATGAACCCATGCTGCCCAAATACACCCAATTGACCTAAAATCCTCAGTAAGTTTTTAAACAAAAAAATTTAGTCATATAGCATGGTAGCAAACCATGAATCCATGCTGCCCAATTTACACCCAATTAACCTACATCCCCACTACATTTCAAACAGTGGGATGGAACCGAAGACCCCGGGGAAAACCTGCACAAACACTGGGAGAACGTACGAACTGCTTACAAACAGCGCGGGATTCGAATCTTGGTCCCAATCACTTGTGCTAACTGCTACGCCAACCTGGCCGCCCCTTATTATAAATTGAATTAAACACTGAATTTAAATCTCCTTCCCAGCTAGCAGTGTACATCTCCTGGTCACTGTTAGATCCCTGAATTACTCATGCAGTGACATAGCCCTTATCTACAACCAGCTCCATCACTAAGCTGTAGAAAGGGAGATCATTCCCTTCCCTGCAATTGTTGACAGAAATCAAGCATGCTTGGATTCCCCGACTGAATTAATATTCCTCAGCCATATTCAATGGAATGTCCCCTCCAGCATTTTATCTTTATCCTGCTATTCACATCTCTGCTGACATCAAAGTTTGCCTAAATTCCATCCGTCAGCTCTCAAATGATTTATGGGATCGCAGAGATGTGGAGCAATTATTCTCATTGACCTGACTGGGGAGTAGAGGGGAGTTATGGTTCAGGAGGTGTGGCCAGCCTTACAGCAGAACCTTTGCAGAACATAGGTAGATTTGGAACTGAGTTGAATGGTTGATTGTCACATGCACAGAGATATGGGGTAAAGCTTTGCTCAGCGTGCTACCCAGGAAAGGCAGAATCAGAATCAGGATTCGAATTTATTGTCACGAACATGTTTTGGAGCAACATCACATTTATATAAATCACTTTACAGAATCCATTAAAAAAAAATAGCGCAAGATAAAGCAGTATCTTTGGTTCATTGATCATTCAGGAATCTGGTGGCAGCAAGAAAGAAGAGGTCCTTGATTCACTGACTATTCATCCTCAGCCTCCCGTACCTTTTTCCTGACAATAGCAGAGTGAAGGGGGCATGGCCTAGGTCTAGGGGGTCCTTGAGGGTAGAGGCTGCTTTCTTAAGACACTACCTTTTGTAGATACCCTCGATTGAGTGAAAACTGATGTCAGTGATGTCACTTGCTGAGTTAACTACCCTCTGGGGGTTTTTTTTTGTCCTGAGCGTTGACCCCTCTGTACCAGACAGTGATGCAACCAGCCAAAATGCTCTCCACGGTCCACCTGTAGAAGTTTACCCTGTGACCAAATAGCCTACTGACCTCGAATATTTTTGGAATGTGGGAAGAATCTGGAGCACCCAGAACAAACCCATACATGAGGAGAATGTCCAAACTCCTCACAGATAGTGGTGGATTTCAATCCAGGTCACTGATACTATAATAGAGGTGTGTAACCATGCTGTCCTTCTGCTGCCTCAGTTCTCAAGATGTGGCAAGCCTGCTGGACAGGCAAAGCGACAAGCAATGGTGGGGCTACAAGTGAGAGGGGAAATGGGATTGAATGGAAGTGTGTGTGTGTGTGTGTGTGTGTGTGTGTGTGTGTGTGTGTGTGTGTGTGTGTGTGTGTGTGTGTGTGTGTGTGTGTGTGTGTGTGTGTGTGTGTGTGAGAGAGAGAGAAGAGAAGAGAAGAGAGAGAGAGAGAAGAGAGAGAGAGAAATTTCGGGGAGAAGGGCTATGTGATGAGTTTACCCCCTGTTTCGGCCGCAGGAGAGCTGATCACAGAGCAGACGAGAGGAGTGTATTCACCTCCCTTGCATTTGCATCGGGTTGCAGTGTGATTGGGACAAGTGCCAGTGAGGTGCAGTTGTCAGGAGGCCAAGGAGGAGCTGATGTGAACTTCTCACTGCAGAGCAGCATAGGATGGAACGGCTGGGTTGCGAACTGAGTTAGCCTGCTGTTCTTTCACCTCAGGGGCCTGGGTTAAGTTTCCTCAGTACATCACGTCAATGGAATGTGCTTGTCAGAGCTGTGTTACTGAGGAACATAGGTTTCAGATCTCCCGCTCTGCTAGAAAAAACCCTGCAAAGGGAAGGGGGCTAGACTGAGATGCCCATCTAAGCAGCAGTAATTAATGGAGGCAACCTGCTTACCATTGGTCAACCCCATCCCCAATGCAATGGAAACCCGCCAAGGTTCCTTTCATTGTCATACAATAATGCAAAGAAAATGTAATATACGTGATATATTTCAACCTTTGCCTGCCATAAGGCCAACAAGGAGTCACCATGATCACTGCCTGCCACCCCCTAACAAGAAGAGAATTACGGGGGTGTTGGTATTTCTGACGATATCCCAAAGATCTTCGTCACCATTGCAAGATGTAGGAAGCCTTCAGCAAGCTGCACTGCAACAGTGGTCTGGTTGTTGGTTCCAATGAAGTTGGTTGAATAAGGCCCCTGGTCAAGGCTTCCCTGTTCTTCGTGCCCCACTCAGATAGAATAACGACTTATCTAGGCATGCTGCTTGCCCAAGCCCTCCCATGGTTCAAAGATCAAATTTCGGATTTTTTAGCAGAGTACATGCATGACATCAGATATTGCCCTGAGATTCTTTCTTACTGTGGGTCAGACAGAATTGCCCTTTATTGGAAGTGCAAAAGAAAACGATACTCATTTAAGGGCAGGACGGTTGGCGTGGAGGTTAGTGCAACGCCTTCACAGCACAAGCAATTGGGACCAGGGTTCAAATCCCGCACTGTCTGTAAGGAGTTTGTACCTTCTCCCCATGACTGCGTGGGTTTTCCCCAGGGGGCTCTGCTTTCCTCCCACCATTCAAAACTTACCGGGAATGTTGGTTAATTGGGCATAAATTGAGCGGCACGGACTCGTGGGCTGAAATGGCCTGTTACCATGCTGTGTGTCAAAATTTTTAAAAATTAAACAAATAAAGAAATGTAAACAAACTGACTGCAATACAGAGAGAAAAAGAATCAATAAAGTGCAGAAGTACGAGTCCTTAAATAAGTCCCTGATTGAGTTTGTTGTTGAAGGGTCTGATGGTGGAGGGGTAGCAGCTATTCCTGAATCTGGTGGGGTGAGTCTTCTGGCACCTAGACCTCTTTCCTGATGGCAGGATTGAGAACAGAGCGTGTGCTAGGTAGTGCGGGCCCTTGATGGTTGCTGCTGCTCTCCGACAGTAGCGTTCCCTGTGGACATACAGTGGGAAGCAAGATTAATTAGACTGCTCTTTCAGCAAAGGTTCCCAGTATCAATGGGCTGAGTGGTCTCCTTCTTGGTTGTAACTAATCCCAAACAAACACGGGAAATTACAGGTTGAAATAACTCAGCGAGTTGGGGGGAAGCGTTGCAGGACCTTCTTCAGAAACCGTACTTTCCTTTCCCAGCACACATGTCTGGACTCAACATAATTGAATTTAAAACAAACTTTACCCCTGGGCAATGAACAGTTGCTGTTTCATCTTGCAGATTATTAATATAAATCAAAGAGGTAAAGGAAAGCTGTGAGATTTTAAAATCAGTGGTACATTTTGCTTCTTTGAAAATGAATTGTAAATAACACTGGAAAATGAAGATTTTGCTTCCTGAAAATTTTTGGGTATATTTTACCGCTTTTTTTTAGACTAACAGCACAGTAACAGGCCATTTCGGCCTATGAGTCCGTGCCGTCCAATTTTCCACCCAATTAATCTACAAAGCCTGGTACATTTCAAATGGTGGGAGGAAACCAGGGAAAACCCATGCAGACATGAAGAGACACGTTCAAACTCCTTACAGATAGTGTGGGGTATAAACCATGGTCCCGAATGCTGGCGCTAAAAAGGTGTTGCACTATAACCGCTACAACCAACTGTGTCGCTGGACTGCTGATCACAAAAATTGCCTTAAAATTTTTCCATCAAATATAATTTCTTTAGATATAAACTATTTTTCCTGTCCTATTTTAAGTCGACTTCAAGCCATGAAGTGCAACATGTCGTTGAAAATCCATTTTCTGCGTTTGCACTTGGACGTCTTCCCGGCTGATCCTGGTGCCGTCAGTGACAAACACAGTGAAAGGTTTCACCAGGACATGGAGACTGTGGAAAAGCAGTATCAGGGCAACTGAAATCTATTAATGGTGGCCAACTATTGTTGGACACTGACACGAGAGGCATCAGATGCTGAGTACAAACGAAAATCAGCGGCAAAAGATTTTTAGGTCAATTGAATTAACGCAATGAGTCAGCATCATTATGCGATTAAACAGACTAAATTCAATAACAATTCGTTTAATATTTCTCCAACTTCCTGTACGATACAGCCAATCTGAAATTATCTTTGTGTTCAGCTTGAAGTTGTCTATCATAATCCCCAATTTTTTTTTCAGGAAGCAAATATTTTGAAAAAATTTGTTGTTTATTTATTTAAGAATCCAGAAAATCCGATAATCCAGACCGACCCAATCCCCAAAGCTAACTTTGCCTTATAAGACTTATTTTCCAATCCAGGCAACATCCTGGTAAATCTCCTCTGCATCCTCTCCATAGCTTCCACATCCTTCCTATAATGAGGTGACCAGAACTGAACACAATACTCCAAGTGTGGTCTCACCAGAGATTTAACATGACCTCTTGACTCCTGAACTCAGTCCCCCGACTGATGAAGCCCAGCATCCCAGTGGCCTTCTTAACTGTCCTATTAACCTGAACGGCGACCTCGAGAGAAATATGGAATTGGACTGCAAGATCCTTCTGGTTTTCCACAAAATGACATCAGTCCTAGGCAGCCAAGTCTGTACGCAACATCATTGTGGTGTCAGCAACATCTTGGACAGTTGTAACATGACATCCCAAATTTTATATTCTGCACCCTGACTGATGAAGTCATGGGCACTAAATGCCTTTTTCAAAATCCTGACTACTTTTGCCACCACTTTGATGAAACATTGTACTTGTATCCTTGGATCTCTCTGTTCTCTAACGCTCTCCAGGACCCTGCCATTTACTGTGTATGTCCTGCCTGGGTTTAGCCAACCAAAATGCATCCTTCATATTTGCAGGTAACAACTCTCCTCACTGTCTTCTTTCTTTCTTTCTTTGGCTTGGCTTCGCTGACGAAGATTTATGGAGGGGGTAAATGTCCACGTCTGTTGCAGGCTCGTTGGTGACTGACAAGTCCGATGCGGGACAGGCAGGCACGGTTGCAGTGGTTGCAACGGAAAATTGGTTGGTTGGGTTTGGGTGTTGGGTTTTTCCTCCTTTGTCTTTTGTCAGTGAGGTGGGCTCTGCAGTCTTCTTCAAAGGAGGTTGCTGCCCGTCGAACTGTGAGGCGCCAAGATACATGGTTGGAGGCAAGATCAGCCCACTGGCGGTGGTCAATGTGGCAGGCACCAAGAGATTTCTTTAAGCAGTCCTTGTACCTCTTCTTTGGGGCACCTCTGTCTCAGTGGCCAGTGGAGAGCTCGCCATAGAACACGATCTTGGGAAGGCGATGGTCCTCCATTCTGGAGACGTGACCCACCCAGCGCAGTTGGATCTTCAGCAGCATGGATTCGATGCTTGCGGACTCTGCCAGCTCGAGTACTTCGATGTTGGTGATGAAGTCATTCCAATGAATGTTGAGGATGGAGCGGAGACTGCGCTGATGGAAGCGTTTTAGGAGCCATAGGTGATGCCAGTAGAGGACCCATGATTCAGAGCCGAACAGGAGCGTGGGTATGACAACGGTTCTGTACACGCTGATCTTTGTGTGTTTCTTCAGGTGGTTGTTTTTTCAGACTCTTTTGTGTAGTCTTCCAAAGGCGCTATTTGCCTTGGCGAGGCTGTTGTCTATCTCTTTGTCGATCCTTGCATCAGATGAAATGGTGCAGCCAAGGTAGGTAAACTGGTTGACCGTTTTGAGTTCAGTGTGCCCGATGGAGATGTGGGGGGGCTGGTGGTCATGGTGGGGAGCTGGCTGATGGAGGACCTCAGTTTTCTTCAGGCTGACTTCCAGGCCAAACATTTTGGCAGTTTCCGCAAAACAGGACGTCAAGCGCTGAAGAGCTGGCTCTGAATGGGCAACTAAAGCGGCATCGTCTGCAAAGAGTAGTTCACGGACAAGTTGCTCTTGTGTCTTGGTATGAGCTTGCAGGCGCCTCAGATTGAAGAGACTGCCATCCGTGCGCTACCGGATGTAAACACCGTCTTCATTGTTGAGGTCTTTATTGGCTTGTTTCAGCATCATGCTGAAGAAGATTGAAAAGAGGGTTGGTGCGAGAACGCAGCCTTGCTTCACGCCATTGTTAATGGAGAAGGGTTCAGAGAGCTCATTGCTGTATCTGACCCGACCTTGTTGGTTTTCGTGCAGTTGGATAACCATGTTGAGGAACTTGGGGGGGCATCGGAGGCGCTCTAGCATTTGCCAAAGCCCTTTCCTGCTCACAGTGTCAAAGGCTTTGGTGAGGTCAACAAAGGTGATGTAGAGTCCTTTGTTTTGTTCTCTGCACTTTTCTTGGAGCTGTCTAAGGGCAAAGACCATGTCAGAAGTTCCTCTGTTTGCGCGAAAGCAACACTGTGATTCTGGGAGGACATTTTCGGTGACACTAGGTATTAGTCTATTAAGGAGAATCCTAGCGAAGATTTTGCCTGCAATGGAGAGCAGCGTGATTCCCCTGTAGTTTGAGCAGTCTGATTTCTCGCCTTTGTTTTTGTACAGGGTGATGAAGATGGCATCACGAAGGTCCTGAGGCAGCTTTCCTTGGTCCCAGCAGAGCATGAAAAACTCATGCAGTTTGGTATGCAGAGCTTTGCCACCAGCCTTCCAGACCTCTGGGGGTGATTCCATCCATACCTGCTGCTTTGTCACTTTTCAGTTGTTCAATTGCCTTATATGTCTCTTCCCGGGTAAGGACCTCATCCAGCTCTAGCCTCAAGGGTTGTTGAGGGAGCTGGAGCAGGGCGGATTCTTGGACTGAGTGGTTGGCACTGAAAAGGGATTGGAAGTGTTCTGACCATCGATTGAGGATGGAGATCTTGTCGCTGAGGAGGACTTTGCCTTCTGAGCTGCGCAGCGGGCTTTGGATTTGGGATGAGGGGCCGTACACAGCCTTTAGAGCCTCGTAGAAACCCCTGAAGTCGCCAATGTCCGCGCTAAGCTGGGTTCGTTTGGCGAGGCTAGTCCACCACTCATTTTGGATCTCCCGAAGTTTGCGCTGAAGGTGGCTGCATGGGAGATGGAAGGCTCGTTCAGGTCGGTGGCTGTCAGCCTTGTCTAGCATGGTTCTGATGTTCCAACATGCTAGCTTGAGTTTGTGTGCATCTTTTGAGGGGGAGGACGTGGACCTGTCCTTGGGCCTGCGCAAAGGAGCTTTTAGGTGGAGTGCAGTGTGTGCAGTACTGGCCCCACCCTTTACACCTATGGTTCGTGTGCCGTAGCCAAGCAAGCTGGGACGTGGCAGCGAGGTCCTTGGGTTGTAGGTTTTATACCGTTGTGAATTTAACATATATTTACCTTCAAAGCTGCAGTTAGGTCTCAAAAGAGAGAGCCTTTCAGGGCAGGGTGGATTTAAGTAGGTTTCCATATGGCAGCAGTTCATGCAATTAGCCAATAATAGTTTCCAACAATAAGCTATTCCTGTTAACTGCGGTAGCAATGGTCTCACTGAATAACTGATTCTCTCCGATCAGATAGCTAACAACATCTACAGGTTCACCATTGAACACAACCAATCAGGGTGCATCACTACGTGGGATGGAAAGTGGTTCTTCTTAACACCACCAGAAACTGCAGAGGGTTGTGCACGAGACTCAGATCATCACACGCCCACCCCCACCCCCACCCCCACAACTCTCCTCTTCGTTAGCTGTCTATGAACTACCACTGCCTGGGAAAAGCAACTAGCATATTAAAGACTCATCCCACCCCAGCCACACTCTCTTTCCCACCACCATCCAACTCTCCCCAGCCCCGTCAGGAAGAAGATTCACGAGCATGAGATCACACACCGACAGTTTCTTACCCATGGCATCAGACTCTCGAATGAACCCTAAAATAGTGAAATGTGTTGCCTTTGCTCTGCCCCAACTGATCTCTGCCTGAAACTCTGCACTTTGCAGTCTCTTAATTGTTGTTCCAGGTATGAGATATCCAATTGGTCTATTTGAAAAACAACCTCCATCATTACATGTGAAAGTAAATTTGAACTTGAACAATGCAATCCACTGGCCACATCCTCCCCTCTCCACCTCTATCTGCTTTTCACAGGGATTGGTCTCCCTGGTCCACTTTTCCCTTCCTACCAATTCCCGTGAAAAGCAGATGGAGGAAGAGAGTGCTTTGCATGCACTTCATCCAACTCCATTCAGTGTGGCCTTCAGGGTGACTGCTTCCTTGAGCACTGGTGTCTGTGCGTAGGACCACGTTGGGACTCACAGTTGCCGTCTACTTTAATTCCCCTCATCATTCCCATACGATATGTCTGTCTGTCCTCAGCCTCATCCATCACCGGGGGACAGTTATTGTAGTGCAGGAAAAAAAGTGTTATTGCAATGATTATGGTGGGAAGGAGAGGTTTAAGAGCCTGAGAGCCATTGGAGTAAAAACTGTTGGACTTCAGGTTTTGGTACCTTCTGCCCAAAGGGAACAGTGAGAAGTTGTGACTAGGGTGTTGGGGATCCTTTATGATGCTGTCTGCCTTCTTGAGGCTGCAGTGGGTGGGAGGTCAGAGTCTGGGATGGATCTGGTTGTTTGCTTCTTTCTGCAGCTTTCTGCATTCCCGGGCACTCAAATTCCTAAACCAGGCTTTGAGGCAACCGGCCAGTATACTTCCCCTCATGCACCTGTCGAAGTTTGAGTGCCACTGTGTTCGATGATATGCCAACTCTCCTCAGGCCTCAGGCCTCATCGGAAGTAGAGTCATTGATGCACCTTCTTCACTGTTGCCTCGATATCGTGGCTCCAGAACAGGTCGTCTGAGACACGGACTCCCAGAGAGTCGACTAATTCAATTAACCTGGGCTGATGGTTTGTGGGAGTTTTACTGCAATTCTCATCAGCAGGCAAGACCTGGTCCTTTAGGTTTTGACCAAAGATTAATAATTGTGTAAACCATCATTCAATGACTCTTTTCAGAGCTATTGCAGCAATTGGCCTGTTTGTCATCTACACTCCTCCCGTTTCCCTGCTCTAGGACATACCTGTTCATGTAAATATCTGTCTAAATGCCTCTTCGATTTATGAACCGAATCTGATTTCACCATCTCTTCCTGCAGGCCTTGCCACACGTTGACTACCGTCTGCGAAAAGATCCCCTCAAAATGGAATTAAGCAAGAAAATCTATAGATGGCGGGGTCGAGGGCAGATACACAGACATGCTGGAGAAACTCAGCAAACCATGCAGCATCCAAAGGTAGGGAGAGGCAGTCAGGCTTGAGGCCTTCATCGGGAGTGGGAGAAAACAGACAGATGCCTGAAGAGGAAGGTGGGGGGAAATGGGTGGGGGGAAATGGGTGGGAGGGAGGGGATAGGAAGGGGAAGGGGAGGAGCTCAGTCTAACAGGGGAGAGATCAAATGTGGGAGGGTAGAAGAGGAAGTTTTAAAGTTTAAAATCCCTTAAAATGTCTCTCCTCTCATCTTAAGCTCTGCCCACATGTCTTTAATGTCCCTACAAATTTTATTATCTATCCTACTTCTGACCTCATTTTCTTACATACTTCAGTCTGGTCACCATCTTCACTCCTGGTGAATCTCCTCTGCCCGCTCTCAAGAGCAACCACATCCTTCCTTCCTGTGGGGTAACAACCAGAACTAGTATGGCCAAGCCAGTTTTTAAATTTCATAAATTTAGACATACCACACGGTAACAGGCCCTTCCGGCCCACGAACCCGTGCCACCCAGATACCACAATTAGCTCACGAACCCCATACGATTTTGAAGGGTGGGAGCATCCGGAGGAAATCCACGCAGGTCACAGGATGAACGTTACAAACTTCTTACAGACAGCGCTAGATTTGAATCCGGGTCACCGGCGCTGTAACAGTGTGGCACTAACCTTGCCACCCGTGTTTGATAAATTTCCAATGTCCCATCTTTTTTAAAAATTTTTCAAGAAGGAATAAACTCAAGAGGGGCTACAGTATTCTCAATTTCCAAAGGTGCACTTATTTTTAATAAAATGTTCAAAGGGTCTCTTTACAGAAACACCCAGTCCCCTGAGGAAACATGCAAATTAAAAGCTTCATTTATGCATATCCTTTGATGGGGTCTGGGACCTTATTATGCTGTATTCCTAATGATACTTTTAAATCTTTTGATCTGCAGTATTTTAGAGTTATTTCAGTTGGATATTGTAATTGCACATACTTCATCATTCTGACAAATTCCTGTACTGCATTCTGTCGCTGAAGGTCATTGAAACAAATCATTTCTGCAATTAAAACACCTTGATTTAGTAAAAGCCACAGTGATTGCAAAGTATGTTATACTTAATTAACCAATCAATGTACAGAACACACACCCATATATATTTTCCAATTAGCTCACTTGGAGAAGCTAAATTTAGACATTCAGGCACTTCCACAGTTGAAATCCCTTTCTTGTACTCTTGCTCTATAGATCAGGACTTGTGCTATTTTTAGTTGGATGGGGAGAGGTTATTGAATAATGCAAATGGAAATTTGGCAGGAAGTGTAAACTGGTGGCTAAAGATAGCACAAAGGGCATTTTCTAAAGCTCCAAGAGAAATTGGGCTCAAGGGTTGGACCAATTAGCACAGCTAATTTAATCTTGCTAAAACCATTGAGGGGGGAAAAAGTGTAATAAAGATCTGTTGTTAAGGTAAAGCCAGTCATACGCCATGGAAACATTCTCAGTCCTATTGAGTCTGCACTGATCGTCACAGGTCCATAGGAGGTAAAAACAAATTACTGCCATTTCTTTACCTCCAATGGATGCTGTGGGACCAGTTTACAGGATGGTGGACGGTAGCCTCGCCTGCTTCAGTCTTATAAGGAAGAGCAGTCACTGTTACACCTTCCTGACAAGTGAGGAGATGTCACTTGTCACAATAGATCACTAGTTAAGTGAACTCCAAAGAATTTGATGCTCTCCACTCTCTGTGCTCTTCACTGATCATCAAGGACTCAGTTACATTTATCCCATTTTATCCCCTCCATGTCCTTATTGACTCCCCACAGTTTCTCCCACTCCATTACTCAATGAGCCAACCAACCCACACATCTTTGGAATGAGTAGGAGAAACCAGGCCACCCAGAGGAAAACAACACTGTGAGGTGGGTGTTGGGGGTGGGAGGGAGACGCAGAACACAGAACAGGAACAGGCCCTTTGGCCCATATATCAGTGGCGAACATGATGCCCCAATTGCACATGATCCAAGTCCCTCCAATTCCCTGCATATTCACGTGTCAATCTTGATGCCTCTTCAAATTTATTATCATATCTGCTTCCACCCCTACTCTGTCAGCTCCTTCCAGGAACCCACCACTCTCTGTTAAAGGAAAAAAATCCTCCCTCCTAATCTCCCCCGATCTTGTAAACAAAATGATCTGTATGTATTGTAAATATGAATCAAATAACGGCCCCCAGACCCCAGGCAGGGAATCCCTGGAGCATCCACCCCACTTCAATCCTCAGATGAAGATAATAATCCATAAATGGGCCCCACATCTTATCCAATTCACATTTTGCATCTTTAATATTAGATCTAATTTTTCCAAACTTAAATAAGACGTGATATCATGTAAACCACTGAATGCGAGTGGGTGAAATGTTATCTTTCCACTTCATCAAAATTGCTTGTCTAGTTATCAACAAAGCAAAAGCTCGTATTCTCTTCTGGGTTGAGGACAGAGATCTATCCTCTTCTAGAGAAAAACCAGATAAAGCCATCAAAAGGCTTAATTCTAATTTAGTCAGAATCGTTGATAAAGTTTGAAAAATCTCTTGCCAAAATTTACAGCTCCCTGTCATCTTTTCCTTCCCTGTACATTGGCACCACAGTGATGGATACCCTCCAACCAGATGGGATTAATATGGACTTCCCTGGCTTTTGTTAAATCCTTCTCCCCACCCCCCCCCCCCCCACCGCCCACTTCATTCTCTGTCTCCTTTCACATAGACGTGATAAATTCTCACCCTTATCACATCCAATTAACACCTTTTATTGGTCTGGATCCTCCCCCCATTCTTTGAATTCTGAGACTTCTTGATATATCCTGGTTCTGCTCTTTCTGATTCTTCCTTGAAGGGCTCAGGCCCGAAACATCGGTGATCTATGTTTGTCTCCTATTGATGCTGAAAAGACTGGCTGAGCTCCTCCAGCATTTCGGTGTGTTTTACTACAATCACAGCTTCTGCAGCCGATTGTGTTTCACTTTGTTAGCATTCAGTAGATCAAATTCAAGTTTTCTAACTGTACATAAAGAATGAGACAAGGTAGGGCTTCTCCAGACCATGGTGTGCACATGTACACACACACAAGGCACAGCACCTAATAATCACATATATACATAAAGATATAATTTAAAATAAATATATGTACCTGTAAATATTTTGGAATGATTTACTCGGTTAGGGGATACTGTTCATCAGTCTCACAGCCCATATGCTCGAACATTGGGCTAGAATTATAAATAATTCCTTTGAATCCTCCCTTAATAAATCATGTTCTATTGTGAAATGTTTTTGGGATCTTAAAGCAATCCAATTTAATATATATCTATATTCATTATAATATTTTAGTAATTTAGTTTTTTTTGGTAGTATTTTAGTGGGGATGGGGGTTTTAGATGAGCTTTTATTTTGTAGCTTTTTTTCTTTTTTCCCCCCCTATTATACAGATCAACATGTATTCAATCAATCATTTGTAACATGTTATATGGTTTCTATTTGTTTTATATGTGTTGATTTTAAAAATATTCCTTGCCCTCCTCAGCCTCCTGAGGCAATGTAGGTACTGCTGTACTGTCCTGTTGAATGAGGAGGTGTTGAGGGTTTAGGATAAGCCATCCCTTATATGCCCGCCAAAGTATTTTGTGCTCTCCACAATGAAGCCATTGATGTGCAATGGAGAATGGTCGACCTTCGTCCTCTTGAAATCCGCAATCATCTGTTTTGTCTTGTCCACGTTAAGACTCAGGTTGTTGTTCTTGCACCACTTGATGAGCCTCCCAACCACCTCTTTGAAAGCCGGCTCATCATTGTTTCTGATGAGGCCAACTCCTGCTGTATCAACATCGAGACAGAATGTTCCAAGACCATGCAGTTCACATGGCTGATTAAGACATTGTATGTTCAAAGGTTTGCATGTACCCAAAGCCAAAATCTAGGTGGAATATTTCTCCTCAAAAGACTGAGCAGCTTATCGTGCAGAGGTCATGGTGTCTAGGAACGCAAACGGTCTTCATGGTTGAGTGATGAGGCTCCAAGGAGAACAGGTAAACCATTCAGGGAACAATCTGCCTGCCATTCATCATACTCAAACATTTCCCGTTGAAACTGTGAAGTGGTGAAAAAGCTGCAAGAAGTCTTCTCATCAGAGTGCAGTGAGCGCTGCTTGCAAATGTCACCACACATTATTCCGGAGAGAGGAATGTTCCCAAGGAGAAGGCGATGAAGTAATGTTTAAACAAGACGTGGCCGCTGTTGTGTGCAGCCAGTGAACTGGCACACCCAGCTGAAGGAAATGGACGGATCCCAGATGTCACTCATTCAGCAAATTGATCGGGAGAAGATTTTAGCTGTTAGATCATGTCCAGCCTGGATGAGGAAAGAACTTTACACCATTGATGGGAGTATTGAAAAAAACCCCTCGGATCACAGTTCTTAACAGCAAGCACCAACAAACTCCAATGCAATCAACTGCATGGGTGATGGTGGGGGTCAGGTCACTGGGGAGGATTATCCTGCCCTCCTGTGAAAATGGGCAATGGGTTCCTGACCAGAGCTAAACTAACAGGTCAAGTTAACCAGCTCAATCAGTAAAAGATGACAACCAGCAGCACCGCAATCCCCAGCCCCTCACTCCCCCAGCCCCTCACTCCCCTAGTCCCTTACTCCCCAGTCCCTCACTCCCCAGCCCCTCACCCCTCACTCCCCCAGCACCTCACTCCCCCAGCACCTCACTCTCCTAGTCCCTCACTTCTCAGCACCTCTCTCCCCAGAACCTCACTCCACCAACACCTCACTCCCCTAGTCCCTCACTCCCCCAGAACAACATTACCTAGCCCCTCACTCCCTCCACACCTAACTCCCTCAGTGTCGCACACCTCTGTCTGCACTGTGTGATACGGAAATTACCCCCCAAAAAGTGCAAGAAATTGCAGAAAAATGTAAACACAACTCAGAGTAACACCCAAATGCACCCCCCCCCCCCCACCGTCCCTGTCCCCTGCACTGACCCATCTATACTGTCCACTCCTCGGGAACGCTGCCAAAAGACCTGCTCTCATTCTCACACTGTTCCATTTACTGAACTTTTATTGTTATACTGACTGCAACCACAAATATTTATTATCTATCTATCTTCTTCATAGATGTAGGAGGATCAGAGCCAGTACCACCAGGCTGAGGAACAGCTTCTTCCCACGGGCACTGAGAACACTGAACGACCAAAGGAACAGCTCACACTGACGTTCTGAGGCTCTCATATTCATGTAAAAATGTTTATTGATTTATTCATATATATGTGAATACTTGCCCTGCATGTGTGTAATTTGTATGTGTGTTATGTCTGGTTGTGTGTTTTGCCCCGAGGACCAGAGAACACTGTTTCACGGGATGTACTTGTGCAATCCAGGTGATAATAGAGTGAAACCCCTCAGTATCTGACACCTATGGAGATTGGTAGAGGCCGTATAAGTAAATTTTACGGTTGTTTGAGATTGCGCATTGGCAGACTGACTGCTTGGGGGCGCCAATTTTAAACTTTCCTATTTTTTAACCTATTTATTTTCTGCAATGTTTATGCCAGCTGCTTGAATTCTGGGTGATGGGAATTTTACTGTAATGAACTTGACTTGACTGCTACATTTATTTCCTTTTTCCATACTGGGGTAATTTAATGAACTCTATTGCAGGTGTTTTGTTTCACAAAAGGACTTGTTGGCTGCATCAACTCAGAATTATTTGTGCCTCTGAACTTTGTACTTCTGTGTAAAGACAATAAGGTCACTATCATTAACATGTCATATTGTCAAGTGAGCTAGGGAATTACAGAAAATAGGGGCAGGTGAAGGCCTTTCAGCCCTTTGTTCCGTCATTCAATACGATCATGGCTGATCATGTGTCCTGTTTTCTCTCCTTATGCCTTACAGGTGTCCCGTGGAGAGTCATTCTGGCTGGTTGCATCACTGTCTGGTATGGAGGTGCTCAGGACAAGAGCAAACTCCAGAAGGTTGTTAACTCGACCTGCGACATCATGGGCACCAGCCTTCACTCCATTGAGGACATCTACAAGAGGCAGTGCCTTAAGAAAGCAGCCTCTATCCTCAAAATCCTCCACCACCCAGGCCATGTCCTCTTCATTCTGTTACCATTGGGAAAAAGATACAGGAGCCTGAAGATGAGCACTCAGCGGCACAAGGACGGCTTCTTCCCCTCTGCCATCAGTGAACCAAAGACACGGCCTCACATGCACTATTTTAATTTATTTTTGACAGGTGGTTTATATGAATTTTTGCACCATGATTACTGTTGTAAAACAAGGAATCTTGTGATATGCTTGTGACAATAAATTCTGATTCTGAACCCATTAGTTGAAAGGGCCATACCTAACTCCTTTTTGAATCGACCTAACGAACTGGCCAATGAATTCTGCATCAATCCCCCGTTCTCTGAAGTTAATTGACAGACAGGAAAGAATGCAAAGCAGATTTCACTTTTTAAATCAAGCCCACACTCTTCCTCTGTGAAGGCAAGTTCCATGAACCTTTGTGACTTTGAGTTGCTGTCAGACGTGAATCTCTCCATCCCCCATTCCACGGACAAAAGGCACTAAGTTGCTTATCTTCAAAGAATTGTGGGACACAGTGAGAGTTCTGTTAAAGATACATATTTGTCATGTGTATGTAATGTCAAAGATCCCATAGTTCTCCACTTCAAACCTCAGATATGTTCGACTTCAGAGCTGACGGAGCCTCGGATGTTTTGCAACCGTGAAACGCCTTGAAAACAAAACAAGAGAAAGCATCTTTCAAAATGGAATTTTCCAGTGGTCCATGAGTGCCTCAAGGGCTGGTATACTGGTGAATCGCTCACAGTGGCCCAATCCCTGGTCACTTACTGAAAGAACCAGAAACAGTATCCTTCACTCTGTCAGTTCAAAGCATTAACCAGCAAGGGAAAGACAGCTCATTCCCACAGCGAATTGCTGCAGCCAAATTGGGAGTCTGTTGGCCAGTTTTGGTCACCTAACTACAGGAAAGTTATCAATAAGATTGAAAGAGCGCTGAGAAGATTTACCAGGATGTGGCCTGGACTTCAGGAATTGAGTTGCAGGGAAAGGTTAAACAGGTTGGGACTTTATTTCCTGGAGCATAGAAGAATGACAGGAGATTTGATCGAGGTATTTAAAATTATGAGGGGGACAGACAGAGTAAATGTAGGTCGGCTTTTTCCACTGAGGGTATAGGTGAGATAAAACAGAGGATAAAGGCTGAAAGGGGAAAATTTTATGGGGATCTTCATCACACAGAAAGTGGTGGCAGTGTGGATGAGCTGCCAGCTGAAGTGAATGCGGCTTCAATTTTAACATTTAAGGAGAATTTGGACAGGCACATGCATGGGAGAGGTATGGAGGGTGATGGACTGGTTGCAGGCCAGTGGCACTAGGCAGAATAATAATTCGGCACTGACTAGAAGGGCCGAAGGGGCCTGTTTCTGTGCTGTAAGGTTCTATGGTTCTAATTCTCCCGAAGCACCCTTCCGAACACTGAGCACATCTCTGTAATGGGAGATGTCTGATATTGTAATTTCACAAGCCACTTAATATTCAGAAATGTTTGGCATGGATACAGTACAAATGAATCTTTAGCATTCTTACATTGTGGTTTGGAATTAGAGCCTCTTTGATCTAGTATGGTGGCACTTTCCTCCTTGCTCCTGGGATTCGAAGACAAGCAGAAGCCTGGGAAACACTGTGACTGAAAACGACAGTGGTCCAAATCATTAAGCGATGTCAAATATTTTTACTGAAGGCGAGGGACTCCCTGTCATAATTCTCCACTGAGTATATGCCAGATTTTAATCAAGAATATTCTGACATCTGGGGGCGGCACAGTTAGCAGTCCTGTCACAGCGCCAGCAACCGGGGTTTGAATCCTGTGCTGTCTGTAAGCAGTTTGTACATTCTCCCTGTGTCTGCATAGGTTTCCTCTGAGTACCTCAGTTTCCTCCCACCCTTCAAAACCTTACAGGGGTTAATTTGGTGCAATGGGGCAGTGTATCTCCAGGTGTCTACATATGTCTATTTATAAGAGAGCAAGAAATAGGAGCAGAAATAGGCTATTCAGCCCATCGAGTCTGCCCTGCCATTTAATCATGAGTTGACCCATTTTCCCACTCAGCCCCACTACCCAGCCTTCTCCCCATAGCCTTTGATGCCCTGGCTAATCAACAAAACATCAATCTCTCCATTAAATTAAATGACCCGGCCTCCACAACTGCCTGTGGCAACAAATTCCACAGATTTACCACCCTATGACTGAAGAAATTTCTCCACATCACTGTTCTAAGTGGATGCCCTTCAATCCAGAAGTTGTGCCCTCTTGTCCTAGACCCTTCCACCATGGGAAACAACCTTTCTACATCTACTCTGTCCACGACTTTCAACATTAAAAAATGTTTCAATGAGATCCCCCCCTCATTCTCCTAAATTCCAATGAGTCCAGGCCAAGAGCTGTCAAACACTCCTCATATGATAACCCTTTCATTCCTGGAATCATCCTTTTGAATCTCCTTTGAACCTTCTCCAATGTCAGCACATCCTTTCCTAAATGGGGAGCCCAAGACTCCTCACAATACTCCAAGCAAGGCCTCACTTCTAAAGGTACTAAGTTACTAGCCACGATTTCAGAGTTGAAAAGGAGGATATTCATTCAGCTTTAACGAATCCCTTTTGAAATCAGCATCAGATGCTACTCCTTTCAATTCCCTGCCCTATTGCCTTGCCGAAATGCACTGCCAGACTGAGACGACCCTCAAATTGGAGAACAACACTTCATCTGCCGTCTGGGCACTGTCCAACTGGATAGCATTAACACCAACTTCTTGAATTTCTATTAGCCCCCCCCCCCCACCCATCTTTCCCTATGACTCCTTTCCTCTTGTGTCTCTCTTTCCCCCAGCTCTGCTTTCACAGAGCCAAACCCTGCCCCAATCAGGTCTCACCTTTCTTTCCTCTCTCCTGTCCATCTCTCATTAACATTTTTTGCCTGCTGATCTTTACACGTCCCCCTGCCAGTTTGTCGAGGAGATCCTGAGGGCTTCTTGAGTATCATTGATCTAGACAAACTAAGTAATCTTTCCTTATAATGTAGACTTGGCACTTAGACATGCATATAACACGGTGACAGGCCCTTTCGGCCCACCAGCCCATGCAGTCCAATTACACCCAATTGACCTACAATTCCAAATACATTTTGAATGGTGGGAGGAAACTGGAGCCTCGGGGGGAAAACCCAAACAGACAAGGGGAGAACGTACAAACTCCCTACAGACAGTGCCAGATTTGGACTCTAGTGTTGTAACACTAACCATGTTGCCCTCAGAGGATTCCTTCAAAGACCAGCATTTATTGCTCATCTCTCATTTAAAGTTCAGATTTATCATCAGAGGACATACATGGCATCACATACAACCCTGAGATTCTTTATCCGGTGGGCCAGGCAAAATGTCTACTTATCAATAGTGCAAAAAAACTACTCAAGAAAAGATAAGTATACAAAAGAGAGATTGTAAACAAGAAGGAAGTGTAAAGAACTGTGCAATACAGAAAATAATAAGAGTCCTTTAATGTCTCTCTAGTGGAGGGGGAGCTGTTCCTGAACCTTGTGCTACAAAACTGGTGGCTCTTTCCTTATGGCAGCAGGAAGAACAGAGCATGTCTTATAGAAAAGTCGCTATTGAAAGGCAAGCTGATGTTCTTATGGAGACTTTGAGTCGTACGGCATAGAAACAGGTCATTCAGCCCTCACTGACCATGGGCACCCATCTGAAGGAATGCCTTCTTCCCCCTCGTGGCTCCCCGCCTTCTCTGTCTAGACATAGAGACTGTTGTCTGCTCCCTAGGCTAAAACACTAGCCAGAAACCCGATGGCTTTGAAGCCTGGATCCAACAGAAGTTCGTCCTCAAAGTTACAGCACTCTTTCTGGAGAGAGGTCAGTCTTCAGGAGGGGAAACTAGCTGGAAGGACCTTGCCTCACAAAGTGGGCTTTTGGTTGAATTCTGTTCCTGTCACCATCTGGACACTCTCTCATCCCGTGGGCAGGCTGACACCAGCTCGTCTCGTCCCACTGCTGAAAGATGAAAGTGACATGCAGTGTGGGGGAACTTGGCTCTGGAGAAAGAACCCTGTAGCACATGTCATCTGAGCCATGGCTCTAGATAGCGTGGGAAAGGGTGTGCACAGCTTCCCAAGGTCAGTAGTATCCATAGTTATGACATAAATAGATGACTTGGGGATATAGTCTAATCAGGCTGTGACTGTATGGAATATTGCCCAAAGCTGTGTGCCCATGAGAAATGGTGACAGAAATATTTTACTTTCTGTTTCTGTCTCTGTCTCCTTCTCGGTCCCTCTCTCTTGCCCTCCCTTCTTCCCTCTCTCCCTTGCCCGTTCTTCTTTTCCCACTCCCTCTCTCCCCTCCTCTCATTCCCTCCCCCTCTCCCTCCCTCTTTCCTCTGCCCTCTCTCTTCCTCTCCTCCCCATCCTCCCTCTCACCCTCCCTGTCTCTCCCTCTTTCCTCCACCCTCTCTCGTCTTCCCTCCTCTCTCCATCCCCCTCACTTCCTCTCTCCTACTCCACTTTTCCCCATCTTCCTCTCCCTCCCTGCCTCTCTGCTCCTCTCTCTCCCCACCCCCACCCCATCCTCATCTTTCTCCATCTCTGAACCTCTCTAAAATCAGTTTTAAAACTTATTGTGAAACACAATCTGCCTGAGGAACTCAGCAGGCCAACCAGCATCAGTGGGAGAGAATTATGGTCAATGTCCGACCCATACTGAGACCTTTATCACGACATCTACAAAATGAGGTTTGGCTCGATACATAGAACATTTTTTCTCTCACTGATACTGGCCATCTCAATGAGTTACTCCGTGAGACTCTAGCCCTTTTCTCATTGGCTGTGCAGTATCCCAGTTAAAGAAGCCATTCCCACTGGGCCACTTTTAATAGGGACTCTACCTGCTTTCACGCTAACCACAAGTCATTCCCAGGGATAGGAGAGTCTACCTTCAACTGGAAATGTCCCTTGCGACTTGTCCTTTTGTCACTGGTTTAATCAGCATGCCGGCTTCAACAGATGGGGGGGATGTGAGTAGGGGTCAAGGCCGTCAATTCCTGGAACAAGGTTCCAGTAAAAAAAAGGCTTGTATTTAGTTTCAGATTCCAGCATCTGCAGTCTCTGGTTTGTCTCCAGTTTAAAATAAAAACACACCAAAATGGTGTGTCTATTGGAGACAAAGATATATCGCCGACGTTTCGGGCCTGAGACCTTCGCCAAGGAATGAGCCAGAAACAGGAAATCTCAGAAAGTCTCAGAATTCAGACAATGCTTCACGTTTGACTTGTGAATCTGTAGGGTTCGTCTACTGAATCCGGTGCTCCTGTGTGGTCTCCTCTGCATCCCAGCGGCCACCCATTTCAATTCTCCATCCCATTCCCTTGCATGAGCTCGTCCACTGACAGACTGAGACCACCCACAAATTAGAGAAACAACTCTTCATCTTGGTCTCTCCATTCCCTGCCTCCTTTCGCACAGATATGATAAATTCTTATCTCCTCGCTTATCCTATCCAATTATTACCTTTTGATCCCCCATTGATTGAATTCTGACATTTCCTGCTTCTGGCTTATTCCTTGAAGAAGGGCTCAGGCCTGAAACATTGTCAATATATCTTTGACTCCTAGCCACTGAAAAGACCAGCTGAGTTCACTATGTTTTTACTACAATCACAGCGTCTGCAGATGTTCGTGTTTCACCCTGTTTCCAGTCAAAAACCTGGTGAACTGGTGAACTGCATACTCCAGGAATCACCTGGGATATACAATGGACTGATGTATGTTCCCATTGTTTGCTGTTTCCTTGGATAGATGATCTAACACCTCCAATAACAAAGAATGGCCTTTATTTGTCATTCCTGATTCCAGGCAAGTACTTTGCAGCCAGTAACAACCTCACTGCAGCGGAAACAGTATTGTAATGAAGAGTAGGAGGAGAGCCAGTTTTTCAGAGAAAGATCCCACAAATAAGGATGTAGAAATACCCAGATCGGTGAGATCACTTATTCCTTGAAGAAGGGCTCAGGCTCCAAACATTAGCAATATATCTTTGTCTCCTATAGATGGCTGAGTTCCTCCAGTATTTCAGTGTGTTTTTACTACAACCACAGGGTCTACAGCCTTCAGTGCTTCACTTGACCTAGAACTCCAGGGAAATCTGCTGCATTCTATTTTAAAGTAGTGGTGTGGTACCTTGCAAGTTTTATGTAAGAGGCATCACTCCTGAATAGTTCATGTTTATACAAAAATGCTGGAGAAGCTCGCGTCTTTATGGAGCAAAGCTAGAGATATATATCCAATGTTTCAGGCCTGAGCCCTTTCTCAAGGTATGAGCCAAAAAACAGGTAGGTGCCTGGATAAAATGGTGGGGAGGGAGAGGTAGGTAGGTCCATCGGCTAAAGATCTAGGGTGGAGGGGGGTGGGAGGGTATGAGAAAAAGGCTGGCAAGTGATGACCGGGGGTCATAGCTCTCTGAATGGGGGGGGGGTAATCGGGGGGCAGGGTGAATGGAGGGTTGGGGAAATAGGGGAGGTGGAGGGTAGGGGGAGCAGAACAGAGATGGGAGGAGATGAGATGATCTAAGGGCTTAGGGGGTGGGAAGAAAGGGAGAGCTCAGAGGGGAGTGGGGATAGATGAGGGAGTCTGATGGGTCGGGGGTTGGGAAGAAAAGGAGAGCTCAGAGGGGAGTGGGGATAGATGAGGGAGTCTGAAGGGTCAGATGTTGGGAAGAAAGGGAGTAGATGGGAAGGTGAATGGTGAGTGATTGGGGTGGGGGGGTAGGGAGAGATGGTTTATGGTTAGGTGGTCCTGGAATAGATTATGGATAGGGTTGGGGTACTCTGTGAGGAGCGAGAGCCTTTACGGTGAAGATACATAACCAATGTTTCGGGCCTGAGCCACTTCGTCAAGGTATGAGGAAACAATAGGCCTGTAAACACAGACAAGAGGTCATAAGTGGACACAGGAAGGAGGGCCTGAGGGAAAAAAGGTGGGAAATGATAGGATGGTTCTCTGAATGGAGAGGGAAGGGGTGGAGAGCTGGAGGAAAGGAGACAGAGGGACGGGGAAGGGAGGGAGACAGGAGAGTGGCCCAACAGAATCCAGAGAAGTCAATGTTAATCCCGTCTGGTTGGAGAGTGCCCAGATGGAATATTAAGTGTTGTTCCTCCAATTTGCGGGTGACCTTGGTTTGACAGTGCATGAGACACCATGGACAGACATGTCGGTGCGGGAGTGGGGCGCGGAATAGTTGGCCACTGGAAGGTCCCTGCTATTGCAGTGGACAGGGTGAAGGTGCTCAGCAAAATTATCCTCCAGTCTGTGGCCAGTGTCTCCAGCGTCGAGGAGACCACAAGTGGAGTACTGGATGCAGCAGACTCATATGCTTCTGTATCTCCAGCCTGAAGATAGCGATGAGGAGATATTTTGTTGTTAAAAACACAGAAATACTGGAGGAACTCAACCAGTCTCGCAGTGACCGAGGGAGGTAAAGATAGATAACTAAAGATTCGGGCCTGAGCCCTTCTTTAAATTACGAGTCGAACTCTCTCTCTGGGATTACTCAAACCTTGAAGAAGGTCTGAGGCCCGAAACCTCCCATGGATGCTGCGAGACCAGCTGAGATCCTCCAGCATTTCTGTGTTTTGACTATGTGGTGATATGTTTCCTCCATTGTATATAGTTATTGTTGACTACTGTATATATGGAGCTGGCCCGCCCACTGATGACTCATACCCTATGACTCCTCGTCCATGGTCCTGGATCATAAAGGTCGAGCCACCTCTCCCTTCCCTCTTTTCCTATACCTGAATCTGGGCCAACAAGGTTCTTCTGTATATTGAAGCCTATCGTTCCCTCTGCCTAGTCTCTGTGGTTACTGGTAGTGCACTACAGACTACAATCACAGCATCTGCAAACTTTTGTGTCTCACAGAGATATTTTGTTGCCAGGTTTCTTCACTCATGCAGTTTGGATCAGTCCACAGTGGAGCAAGTTAGCTTAACCGCAAATAGGATCTCGTCCAGTCCAGACAAGACTAAGAAAGGGCTTCGTCTCAGAGGTGACCAGGGCCTAAGCACCAGAATTGGAATCCCCCTGTGGAATTCTGGGATGTACCATTCCATCAACAGAAATATCACTCAACAGGGCGTCTCCACAAAATGGATGGAACTTCGACTGGAACTTTAATTCAGAAGCCAAAAGTGCAAGATGAACACAGCAGACCGTGCATCATCCATGGAAGGCAAAACGTTTCCAGGCCATGACCTTCTTCAGGTGCGCCGAAAATCAGGCAAGAAGGCATCAGGGCTGAAACATTGACTGCTTTCTGCTCCGCGTGGCTGCACCGAGACCTGCTGAAATCCCCCAGCACTGTGTGTGTTGCACTAGACCCCAGCATCCACAGACTTCTTGTTTACCCAGGAATTTTAATTGACACATGTTGGAAAGCATGCATTCCTAACTCCGAAAAAACACATTTGAGCAGGTGCGTGGATAGGAAAGGATTACATTTTTAAAAATTTAGTCATATAACAAGCCCTTTTGGCCACAAGCCTGTGCTGCCAAATTTACACGCCCCCCCCCCCCGCCCCACCCATAAGGTTGGGAAGAATCCGGAGCATCCAGAGGAAACCCACGCATGGGGAGAATGTTCAAACTCCTTACCGACAGTGGCGGATTTGAACTTGGGTCGCTGGCACTGTAACAGCATTACACTAACCTCCACGCTAACAACACCACCCAGTTAGAGGGATATTAATGCGTCTGCAAAACTCAGCTGTAGATATTGCTGACGTTCGAAGTGATGTTAAATCACGCCTCCCCAGCCCCAGAACAACAAGGTCTTCAGTGGCAAGGATCACACGGTGGTCTCTCGCTGAGGAGATCTAGCATCCTGGGTCTCAAACAGGATTACTAATGACAGGGAATACATGAAGAGGCCTCTCTGTGAAGTGTTCTGGGCAATTCTCTGCCTTTGCCCTCTTTAACAATGGAGTCAGTGAACTCAAAGTGATGGGTAGTGGTAATGATAGAGAGACTAATTGAAATGATTGGGACAAATTGTGGGTGAAGTTATGAGACAGATGTGAGAGGTGGCCCTTTGATCCCCTTTATCTTCTTAGTGTCCAAAAAATCTATTAACCTCAGCCTTTTATACAATGGACAGAGGCTAAATATGCTCGATATGTGTAATTATCAGAGCAGCCTTTATACATTCCCCCCGCTGTCCGAAAGTAGAGCCTTTCCATTAAACCTTTCGTCAGCCGAAACGGCATTAATTTATATGGGACAAAATTCTGAGCATTCACAGATCTATAAAATAACCTAATAAATCATACCAGATGTATCAATGTATAAAACCTAATCTTCCTTTCTGCGTGTAAATAGTATGAATGGTGGATGCAGGCAAGTTCAATGCTCACACAATGTCCTTATTTCGTTTGAAAAACTCAATCACGTCCAGTTTTACACAAAGTGCAACACCCTTACGAGGTCTCTTAGGCTTTTCTGATACCTTAGGGACACACTTTAGTAACGGATGCACAGAATAAATCGAGATACAGCACAGATGCTCACGGACGCGTGGCGGCTTGTCGCTGAGATACTGAGTGCAGTTCCCGGGGAAGGAGCACGTCAGCACCGCTCTCGTGGCTCCGGGTGTGTGCTGCCGCTGCAAAACAAACGCTCTTTCCACTTTTTGGGAAAGCTAAAATCCCCGTGAGATTTCTTTCCATTTAGTGAAAACAGGGACTAATGTAGGCCTTTCATAAAAGCGAAGTGGCGTAAAGTGAACTTTCAAAAAGCGAGGGGACGCCTGTACGTCGAATGCAGTGCGCAGAAAAAGCCCGTTCAACACAGAGATTGGGCCAGAGTTAATGTTCCACTTCAGCCTTCCCCACCTTTTTTCTTTTAACCCCGTCAGCGGAATTTTTAAACGAAAAATAGACTATTCACAATAAATTGTGTGTGGGGGGCACGTTTAGCGTGGCAGTTAGTGTAATGCCGTTACAGCGCCTGCGAGTGGGACCGGGGTTTGAATCCCATGCTGTATGTCAGGAGTTTGTACGTCCTCCCCTTGTCCGTGTGGGGTTTCCCCGGGGGCTCCAGTTTCCTCCCACTGTTTGAAATGTACTGGGGAGGGGGGGTTTTGTAGGTTAATTGGGTGGAAATTGGGCAGTACTGGCTCGTGGGCTGAAATAGCCTGTTATCATTTTCAAATTTAAATTACTTAGCATAAAGAATGTTCAAAGTCTCATCACACCTCTAGTGTCATGTCTATAAACTCCCATCATTGTACATAGTAACATGGGTTCTTTATTTACACCAGACCTTCTCAACCTTTTCTTTGGGCTGTGGGGCCCTTAGGACTGATCAAAGTTTATGGGCCCCCTTCCATGGGAAGCCATCAAGTTTAATTTGTTTCTTCCTTACTCCTGACAGAAAAAACATAAAAGATATTTTTTAGTTCAGTCCACAGCCCCCCTTAAATGTGCACCCATTGAGAATGGCTGATTTACACCACTGTGGCACCTTGCTGTTATGCTCCCCCCCCCCACCCCGTTGTTTGGAGGCATCCCTTCAGTCTCAGTCCTTCAATACCCAGTGGCAGAAGGACTCTAGACTGGTCCATCCCCACAGCGCCCCTTGCGTTGGCTGCGCTGAGCCTCCGCGCATCCCTCAGCACATACTCCTGCAGCCTGGAATGTGCCTGACCACATATCTTGTATCCGGCAGCTGCCAGTGATCTACCACTTTCATTTCACTTCCCTCACCGACATGTATGTCCATGGCCCACTGCACTACCAAGTTGGGGCCACTCACAGAATGAAGGAACAACATCTCATATTCCACAAAATGCTGGAGAAACGTGCTGCATAATGTCCGTCCGGGCATCATCCGACTGCATATACATCTGAGGTCCCATAAAGTTATAATAGAGTTCAGAAAACCCAATGGGAGAAAGGGATGTAGTGGTTTCCCGCACGCAACACATGTATCTTCGGTCTCTTGTATACAAAGCGATTGCACTGCCAGGCGTGTACAGAACATGTATAACCTCTAACATATGTCTTGGTAGTCATAATAAACTCCTGTGTTTCTATAATATGGTGTTTGCACAACATCCAAATTGCGTAACATCCTATAACACGGAATGAAACGTGGACATTAAGTGATGCATGACTTCTGTATACACACACACACTCCCTCACACATCACACATAACACATACACACTCCCTCACACATCACACATAACACACACACACACACACACACACACACACACACACACACACACACACACACACACGCACACACACACACACACACGTATAATTTAAAATATATATGTTATAAATATCTTGGAGATGATTCTTAAATAACAATTCTTTCATAATTTAGGCATCAAAATATTTTAATTTTTAAAAATTAATTCAATAAACTTCAAAGGCTTGAAATCTAAAATAAAAATAAACTGTTGGACTATTTCCTTTGTGACCTCCCATGGGCATGGAGAAACCTGTTGTGCATTTCCTGAATCTTCTGGTTTGATAAATTTTAAGTTATTGTGATCCTTTACTTCAGAATCCAGAGCTACAGTTTGCAGTACTTTAAGCTCCTCTCTAAATTGCTGCCGTTTTAATGCACGTTCATATTCTATTAGGTTTCATTTTAGTATCATGTTTTAATTTGTGTCGGCCTCATTTTAAACTTCTTTGCAACAGCACATGGGCAGTGGGGATGCTACAGAGTGGTGCAAGGTAAACCCACACATTAACCCTGCCCCATGTTCTGTGGAACCAGGAATCAACTTCGGATCACAGTGGTCAGAGGTTGGACTCAATGAGAATTTGTTGTCATGAACAAGTCACAAAATTCATTTCTCACGCTCAGTTCTCAATCTTCCAGGAACATCCTTACAGCAGACATCACTCTTCTCCCTCCCATCCATATGAAGGGAGATTACTAAACATTCACTGCCATCTGTAATGATGTCTCCACACCAGAGCACACAGTTTGATCTGCAAGCTGGGTTTCCTACACGTCTCTTTCATTGTTTTCCCCTCACTCTACAGAAGGGGGCCACACATTTACGGATCAAATACGGTTAACTGTGATCTCCTCTCTGAGGTTAGGTTAACAAGTGCACTAATCTGTCGCACATTTGTTTCCTGTCATGTTGGGGGATAGTTTCATTTTCCATTTCCAACCACCCTCCAAGAGAATGCATGTCACCCTGATGGTCTTAATCTTTGGGAGTGTGTGTGTGTGTGTGTGTGTGTGTGTGTGTGTGTGTGTGTGTGTGTGTGTGTGTGTGTGTGTGTGTGTGTGTGTGTGTGTGTGTGTGTGTGTGTGAGTGAGAGTGGTTATGTGTTGGTTGAAACTGACGATCCTAAAACTAATTTTAAATTTAAAAATTGTACATTTATAGCAAGATGAAACTGATTCCAGTCGTTTACACCCATGCCACCCAATTACACCCAATTGACCAACAACCCTGGTACATTTTGAAGGGTGGGAGGTAACTGGAGCACCTGGAGGAAACCCACAGGGACACAGGGAGACTGCCCAAATGCTTTACAGAATACATCAAATTCAAACCCAGGTCGCTGGTGCTGTAATCGCGTCGCATTAACCACTGCACTGTGGGCACTGGAAATCAAAAATAAAATAAAAACCCCAGAAATTGCTGGAAATACTAAGCATGTCAGGCCAGCACCTGAGGGGAGAGAAACAGATTGAAGAGTTGCTGCCACAACTAATTATCCACTGCTGACAATTCAACAGCCCACCTGCACCATTTGTAACTTGATGTTTAATTATCTCCATGATCAGATGTGTTGCTTGCTGCGGATCCCCGCTCTCTCCACACTCTCACCTTTGGATCCCCGCTCTCTCCACACTCTCACCTGCGGATCCCCGCTCTCTCCACACTCTCACCTGCGGATCCCCGCTCTCTCCACACTCTCACCTTTGGATCCCCGCTCTCCCCACACTCTCACCTGCGGATCCCCGCTCTCTCCACACTCTCACCTGCGGATCCCCGCTCTCTCCACTCTCTCACCTGCGGATCCCCGCTCTCTCCACACTCTCACCTGCGGATCCCCGCTCTCTCCACACTCTCACCTGCGGATCCCCGCTCTCTCCACACTCTCACCTGCGGATCCCCGCTCTCTCCACACTCTGACCTGCGGATCCCCGCTCTCCCCACACTCTCACCTGCGGATCCCCGCTCTCTCCACACTCTCACCTGCAGATCCCCGCTCTCCCCACACTCTCACCTGCGGATCCCCGCTCTCTCCACACTCTCACCTGCGGATCCCCGCTCTCTCCACACTCTGACCTGCGGATCCCCGCTCTCCCCACACTCTCACCTGCGGATCCCCGCTCTCTCCACACTCTGACCTGCGGATCCCCGCTCTCCCCACACTCTCACCTGCGGATCCCCGCTCTCTCCACACTCTCACCTGCGGATCCCCACTCTCTCCACATTCTCACCTGCTGATCACTACCTGGGTACTTGAGCAGATTTTCAGCATCTCCATGTTTTAAATTTGAAGTACATTTACTGTTGTGGAACAGAAAATTGTGGTGGGTATTTAGTTTTTAATTTTAACTTGAAATACATCAGGGTAACAGGCGCTTCCGGCCCATGAGCAAGTCCCTCACGAATTAACCCGTGTGACCAATTAAACTACTAACTACCCCACCCCCAACACGTTTGGAATGTAGGAGGAAACTGGAGTGCCCAGAGGAAACCCACACGGACACGGGGAGAACATACAAACTCCTTACAGACACCACGGATTCTAACCCGGGTTACTGGCACTGTAAAGATGCTGCACTAACCACTCACTAAGTGTGCCGGCTCATGGCATATAGTACATTACAGCACAGTGCAGACCCTTCGGCCCATGATGTTGTGCCAACCTACGTCAACCTACTCCACAACAATCTAACCCTTCCCCACCTTGAATGGTGTCAGTCGGTGCCTGCTTTAAATGACAACTTGTTCCTCACTCAGCTGTGCTGCGGAGCTCCCGATATCAAGGGCCTGGTTCTCAGGTGGACATTACCTGGGACTGTCCATCAAAGACCCTCTTGGATGTCGACCATCATCCTCGGGATCTGAAACAAGCTCCAAACTGCCAATCTGTTTGCAGGCTGCAGGAAAGCTAATGATGCAGGGTTTGTCACTCAAAACTGCCCAAAACTGTCCAGTGAACAAGTAAGGAGATTTATGACGGCACTTTGCTGGTTATCCGTTATGATAATGGAGCAGCTGTGGGGGAAAGCACGATTCATGATGTATTGTGTGCAGATGTTAGCTTGAGACAAGCAGATTAGTCCTTGGGAATTGAGTCCTTCCCCTTCTGAACCATGACAAACTCCATCCAGTTGCTTTTTCTGCAAGGTGATGGTTTTGAGGCACCTGCCAGCAGAGTTCCATGGCCACAGTGCCTTAGCCGTTAAAAACCCAATTCATGAATCTTATTGGAGATTCATATCCTACTGTGGGATTATAAATTCAAATGATGAAGTGTGGGAGGGTTCGGGGAAATAGCTAGGTTTCAGTAACTACTGGATCACGTTAAAAATCCAGTTGCTCCACTAATCTTCCCCAGAACACAGTTCATGTAGTGATTAGCGTGATGCTAGTTACAGTGGCAGTGACCAGGGTTCGAATCCCGCGCTGTCTGTAAGGAGTTTGTACGTTCTCCCTGTGTCTGTGTGGGTTTTCCCCAGGGGCTTCAGTTTCCTCCCACCATCCAAAACATACAGGGGTTGTAGTTAATTTGGGTGTAATTGTGGGGGGGGGGGGGGGAGGGTGCATGGTTTTAAATGGACAGGTTTGGCTTCTACTGGGTTACAAATAAAATTTTTAATTTGAAAAAATTAATTTAACAGCGCAATGGCTCGATGGAGAGTGCAGGATTGTAGTGGGATCTGTGTCTGAGATCAAGCTTCCTTTTATTGTCATGTAATAATACATAAAAATGGAATGTACATGATATGTAAGGCAGTCGCTGTGATCATTGCCTGATGCCCCAACAATAGGAGAAAGGGAAGAAAAAGAAAGACCCTTCAGAGTCACTGAGTGTCTGTGGATTCACCGCCAGTTCTCCCACAGCTGCACAGACCCCTGTTCGATCCATCGACCGCCCGAGCTCCAGATCCAAACCTCCAACACGATCAGAAAGCCTTCACCACCCTAGGCTCTTCGGGAGCCCTCCTTGCCCTCAGCACCTTCACGAATCCCAGTTCCGACACCTCTTACCCACGAGCCAGTCTCCAGCAGCCCATGTGGGTCCTTCGACTGCAAGCCGCCCGCAGCCCGTGTGCGTCCTTCAGCCGCTGAGCCCCTCCCTGGTCCACTGTCCTGGTCACCTTCCATGTACGACCGTCTCCCAGGCTTTTCCTTCCCAGAGGGTGGGGGGGTAGTGTTCTCCCCGTTTCTGGTTCCCTGCCAGTCCACTGCTGCCCAGGAGTCAACCCCTCGTGGTCCGCTGCCCAGCACAGGCGCCTCCATCTTGGTCACAGATCTCCGCAGTTGCGGGATTTAAAAAAAAGAACCAATGTCATCTCCTCTAACAGACTATTCGAGTACTTCAATCCTGCGTGTGTCGGGAAGTCAAAGCTGTGAAGTGGGTTATTACCTGCTGAATCCACCCTTTGTGGAACCAGAAGATCGAACAACTCTTGGTGATTTTATTTTGATAATACCTACATTGTTTTGACAAGGTGAATAGCCTCGGCCAGCTGCCCGCAGGGGGCTCTTTGAGAAACGACTATTTTCTGTTCTAGGGAGATCCTGAATAACCCAATCAGCGTAACTGCTGAGAAAGCAACAATGGAACAGCCTTTGACACTTGGATTGAATAAAAAACGCTTTTGTACTAAATATTCGTCTTGGACAATCAAACTCGTTAAATAACAGCCTTGTCAACTAATTCACTGTGCATGTTTGACACAAATGTTTTTTTTTAAACACGCTATGTCAATGCCGCTGAAAATATCACCCATTGGACTGCAACCAAGCAAATAAAAACTGGGAATTCTTACGCTGGGAAGGAGTCTGAGCAAGCAGACAAAATGCATGAATGCCTCGTGGCCCAGGGGGAGTCAAACAAGAAAGTTTTCAGATGTTGGGGTTGAGCGCAATGCACCGGGAAACTTAGCAGGTCAAACAGCATCCATAGGTGTGATTTTCTTTCTTTGGCTTGGCTTCGCAGATGAAGATTTATGGAGGGGTAATGTCCACGTCAGCTGCAGGCTCGTTTGTGGCTGACAAGTCCGATACGGGACAGGCAGACACGATTGCAGCGGTTACAAGGGAAAATTGGTGGGTTGGAGTTGGGTGTTGGTTTTTTCCTCCTTTGTCTTTTGTCAGTGGGGTGGGCTCTGCGGTCTTCTTCAAAGGAGGTTGCTGCCCGCCGAACTGTGAGGCGCCAAGATGCACGGTTTGAGGCGAGATCATCCCACTGGCGGTGGTCAAAGGGGCAGGCACCGAGATTTTTTTAGGCAGTCCTTGTACCTCTTCTTTGGTGCACTTCTGTCTCGGTGGCCAGTGGAGAGCTCGCCATAGAACACGATCTTGGGAAGACGATGGTCCTCCATTCTGGAGACGTGACCTACCCAGCGCAGTTGGATCTTCAGCAGCATGGATTCGATGCTGTCGGCCTCTGCCATCTTGAGTACTTCGATGTTGGTGATGAAGTCGCTCCAATGAATGTTGAGGATGGAGCGGAGACAACGCTGGTGGAAGCGTTCTATCACCAATGTATATAGTTACAGTATCTAGAGTGTAATGACTGTGCTTACAGCGATTGGCTGAGAGCTAAGCCACGCCTACTGTCTGGGCCTTAAAGGGTTGTGTCCCTAGCCAGGTCGGATCATTCCGGACTGATCGGCCACCTGTGAAGAGCTCCTGTCTTTTGCTAATAAAAGCCTTGGTTTGGATCAACAAGTCTTTGGTTCTTTCGACGAGCTCTACAATAGGGGTGACCAACGTTTTGGGCCAGGGCCCCCCATCACGTACAGTAAAATTCCCATGATCTGGAATTCAAGCAACCGGCAACAAAAAAAAATCACGGAAAACAAACACCGGTAGGTTAAGAAAAAGGACGAAAGTTTTAAATTGGCCTCTCCCCCCACCCAGTGGTCAGAGGTATTGGGGTCCAGGAAAGGTCCTCAGAGATAGTGACACCCAGGAATTTAAATTCTTGGGTTGCGAATCTTTGAAACTTTCTTGCCCAGAGACAGTGTACACTCAATTGTTGAAGAGGTTGATCGATTTTAGGTATCAGCGTGGATGGGGGTCAGACAGGAATTTGGATCTGCAGCACAACATCAGCTTTACTGAATGGTCCTAAAGAAGTTACAGAGCCAGGTCATTTTCCAATATCTTATGCACATGTTTTTTTAATAGAGAAATAGTTTTACTTTGATTACAATTAAAGACAGTCATTGAGAGGGTGTGGATAACGGAAGCAAGGCAAGAATTTAGATCGGAATAAGTGGCTGCAAGGGCCAAATGTACCCATACAGTATTACAAAACCTGTTTACATTGGTGCAATATGATTCAAGGCTGCAAAGGGAGGAGATGAATTAGGACCTGGCAAATGCTTTGAACTTGGTTCAGGGCATCAGGCTGAACAAGATGAATCCAAACTCATAACCCACAAACAGAATGAAAACAAATTCAGGATAACTTTGGTCACACAGTTTGTGATCAGCTCCAAGGCAGAGAATATTTTCGGGCTGGCCAAGAAGGAGCTTGGCTTGTTTATGTGCAGAGAATAAAGTGGGATGAATGTCTAATTAAATGAACTTGGTGTGTCAAAGGGCCTGCTTCTGTGCGCTGTTCAAGATTCTATTATTGTCGCAGATGTAAGTTACACAAAATCGTATTTAGTTTCCTGTAAAGCAGACAAAGGTTCACCAGCAGCAGAAATTGCCTGCTGATCCTTACTGTCAGAGAAGGAGGAGCAAAAGAGCGTCTCTTCAGTGTCACTGAGCGCCCGTGGATTTGCCTCCAGCGCTCCCGCCCAAACCATTGGCCATCCGAGCTGCTCCAGATCCGAACCTTCAGGAAGCCTTCAGTGCCTGACGCCCCACAAGAGCCCTTCTTACCATCAGCACCCTCTTGTATCCTGATTCCGGGGGAGGGGAGGGGAAAATTGGATGGGGTAGGGAGGAGAGAGAAGAGAAGAGGAGAGAGAGAGAGAGGGGGAGGAGGGAAGGAAGGGAGTGGAGGGAGAGGATGGGACTAATGAGGGGTGGGGAGGGAGGGAGCAGGTGTGGTGAGGGAATGGGGGAGCATAAATGGTGTTGTGCCAGTGAAAGGATTGGGGGAGCAGAAGTGGTGATATTCTTGGGATTGGATGGAAGAGCAGAAATGGTGATGCACTTGGGAGGGACTGGGGAACAGAAATGGTGGTGTACTTCGGGAACAGAAATACTGCTGCACCATTGGAAGGGTTGAGGAACAGGAATATTGCTGCACCATTGGAAGGGTTGGGGAACAGGAATACTGCTGCACCATTGGAAGGGTTGGGGAACAGGAATACTGCTGCACCATTGGAAGGGTTGGGGAACAGGAATACTGCTGCACCATTGGAAGGGTTGGGGAACAGGAATACTGCTGCACCATTGGAAGGGTTGGGGAACAGGAATACTGCTGCACCATTGGAAGGGTTGGGGAACAGGAATACTGCTGCACCATTGGAAGGGTTGGGGAACAGGAATACTGCTGCACCATTGGAAGGGTTGGGGAACAGGAATACTGCTGCACCATTGGAAGGGTTGGGAGTAATAAAATGGTGACTCAGCTAGGGAGCAGAAATTGTACGTTAATCTGAAAGGGGTTGGGCGCCCAATAATGATTGCATATGTTGGGATGGTAAGATTGGAAAATGAAGGCTTTGGAATTGGAGGGTGCTTGGCAGAGGGAGGCGATGATGTGTCAATATTTCCACATGGGGAATGAAAACTGAAATTGGGATTTACACACTGACAAAATATTTCTCTGAAGTTCGATCCAGATCACACAGGCCTCGACCCAGGACTGAGTGAGTTAGGGAGTAGTAACCTGTGGGTCAACTGCTCGTGATCAATGTTTCATCTGCCCCAGATCAATAGCTCAGTGGATGTTGTTATATTTATTCTGATGGTCTGATTATGTATGGGGAAAGAAATCCAAGTGGTGATTTATTGCGAAGGAGTTTATTGCCATATATAGTATACGATGTACAATTGCTTCAAAATTCTTATAAGTTCTGTATCTTACTGGAGGGTGGTGTGAACATAACCTCGCCAGATACTTTCTCCACTGCAAAACCTTCTGGATATCACAGCTCCCTCTCCATTTAGTGCTTTCTCCGAACCTAGCGAGATAATAATCTCAAACATTGATAAAGCTTCGAGCACCCAGGGTGGTCGATGAAATCAGACTTGCTGAACAGCAGAGGCCGCTGATAAAATCAGGTTGTTACTCTCTGCAGCTTTCCGTTTTGAGAAAAATATACAAGTTCCCTTCCTTCTGTTATTTCTTTTTGTTAGACACAGCCTTGTACCACCCTCAGTGTGACGGAGTTGACTATTTCTCAGGAAATGAATGTAAATAAACCATTATGTACAGTATTTTATGCCAACACCTATCAGACTCTTGAAACTCCCTGTACTACCCGAACTCCAGGACCACCTACAGGATTTGGCTATTGAAACATCACGTTATATTTGCACTGCAGAAAATGTTAATAAAATGCGCAAAATCATTGAGGACCCCTTCCACCCTGCACACGGCATCTTTCATCTGCTCCCGTCGGGGAAGAAATACAAGAGTATCAGAGCCAGCGCCACCAGGCTGAGGAACAGCTTCTTCCCACGGGCAGTGAGAACGATGAACAACCCAAGGACCTGCTCACACTAATCCTCCGAGACTCTCCTATTTACTAAATGTAATGCGCGTCGAAAGAACCAAAGACTTGTTGATCCAAACCAAGGCTTTTATTAACTAAAAGACTGGAGCATATCACAAGTAGGTCGACCAGTCCAGAATGATCTGGTCTGGCTAGGAGCAATCCTTTAAGATCTGCCAGTAGGCGTGGCTACATTCTCAGCCAATCACAGTCATCCTCCACTACCATCTGTACATAGACACATTGGTGATAGAATCTGTACTATCACCCTAAACAATATTTATTTATTTATATCCCTGCATATATATTTGTCCTGCATATGTATTGTTTACCTGTGTGTGAGTGTGTTCTGTCTGCGCATTTTTCACCGAGGACCACAGAACGCTGGTTCGTCGGGTTGTACTTGTGCGATCAGAATCAGAAGCAGAATTTATCGTCATGAACATGTCACAAAATCTGTTGTTTTGCGGCAGCGCCACAGTGCAAATGTTTATATGAACCACCTTACAAAATAAATAAAAAATAGTCCAAGGAAAAGACAAAGTCAAGCCATGCCTGTGGTTCATTGATCATTCAGGAATCTGATGTTGGAGGGGAAGAAGCTGTCCTTGTGCCGCTGGGTGCTCAGGCTACCTTCTTCCTGATGGTAGCAGAGTGAAGAGGGCATGGACTGGGTGGTGGGGGTCCTTGAGGATAGAGGCCGCTTTTTTAAGACCCCGCCTCTTGTAGATTAAGTGAAATCTGGTGCCTGTGATGTCGCAGGCCGAGTTAACAACCCTCTGGGGTTTTTTCCTGTCCTGAGCATTGGCTCCGCAGAACTTGAACTTAAACAAATCTATTTAGGATTTTATATTTATTACATTTCTCTTCTCTTGTGCTGCATTGTTGCTCATTCACTTTTTGTTTATTTAGTGTCTTCTTTACCTGTGTGGCTGCAGCAAGCAATAAATTCATTCCATCTGCACATTCTACTCATGGCTTTGGCCATAAAGTCTCCTCATCTTCATTGTGGTCATTGACCACCTCTCTCAGGATCCACGGGGACTCATCATGGAAATCCAATGGAGGAGAACAAACTCGGTTAGATTTCCAGATGGTTAAGCACGGAAATCCGTCAGCTGATGTTATGCCGAGTTAACGAGTCCATGGGGACGTCCTGATCTCAGAGAAAATCACTGCAGAATTACTGTAGGTAATTCTCCTTCCATTTAATTCAAATGAGCTGATTTAAATATGCTGGGGTTTTTTTTTTTTTTACACACTGTATTCCACTTCAGGTTTCAAGATTACCATCAGGAAGGAGGTATGGGATCATCAAAATCAGGACACCAGACTGGGAAAAAGCTTCTTCCCGCAGATTGATGAACGGTGTCCTGCAACCTTGGGTCTCTTAGAAACGAAAGAAGTAAATTATTTTATATTATACAGTAAAACCCCTGGAATCTGGAATTCAAGCAACCAGCAAAAAATCAAGGAAAATAAATGTAAAAAAATAAGAAGAAAGCAATAGGTAAAATACCTAAGTTTAAACTTGTAAATGTTCTGTGAAGTAACACTTGAACCTTTGGTGAAGATGGGAGCAAATATTCAGCCGGCGGAGCGCCTTGGCCAGGCTTTGCTCGTAGCAGCTGTTTGAATAAAGTTGTGTGAAACAGCGATGGCGTCGCCCGGGCTGGTTGATGCCGCTCGCTGTTAGGGTTTTTGATGTTGATGTCGTGCTTTCGCTCTCTTGAGGCTTCTCTGTGATGGGAGGAGGGAGGAGAAAGTGCGATGGGTGTTTCAATATGTTGGCCGCTTGTTCTAGGCTCTGGGTCCTGGATTTTTGTTTTATGCCTAAGTTCCTTCCAATTATTGTAAGACGTTTTACAATTTTCAATGTTATCTTTATTACTGTTTGGTGGTCTCTCAGTAATGAAGGTGATAAATTAAGTTTAAATTTAGACATACAGCATGGTAACAGGCCGTTTCGGCCCATGATCTGTGCAGCCCAATTTACACGCCATTAACCTACACCCCCTGGTATACTGCACACAGTGCTCCAAATTAGGCCTCACCAATGTCTGAGAAAACTTTATCATAACATCCCAGCTCCTGTACTCAATACTTTGATTTATGAAGGCCAATATGCCAAAAGCTCTCTATCCAAATCTATCCACCTAGTGACATCACTTTCAGGGAATTATGTGTCTGTATTCCCAGATCCCCCTGTTCTACTGCACTCCTCAGTGCCCTACCATTCACCGTGTATGACCTTTCTTGGTTTGTCCTTCCAAAATGCAACACGTCACACTCGTCTGCATTAAATTCCATCCGCCATTTTTCAGCCCATTTTTCCAGCTGGTCCAGATCCATTTGCAAGCTTTGAAAGCCTTCCTCACTGCCCACAACACCTCAATCTTTGTGTCATCTGAAAACTTGCTGATCAAATTTGCCACATTATCATCCAGATAGCCATATTATTGATAATTTGCCACATGATAATTAATTTGCCACAAAATTTGATTAATTTGCCACATAATTTGCCATATGATAATTTGCCACATTATCATCCAGATCATTGATATAGATGACAAGCAACAACGCTCCCAGCACCGATCCCTGAGGCGCACCACTAGTCACAGGCCTCTAGTCTGAGAAGCAGTTGTCCACCATTATCCTCTGGCTTATCCCATCCAGCCATTGTCGAATCCAGTTCACTACTTCACCATGCATCAGAACCTTCCTGACTAAACTCCCACGTGGGACCTTGTCAAAGACCTTACTAAAGTCCATGTACACAACATCTACATCCTTTCCTTCATCAACCTTCCTGGTAACCTCCTCGAAAAACTCTATAAGATTGGTTAAACTGTGCACAGTTATGTTCTCTATCCCTAATCAGGCCTGGCTATCCAAATAATTATATATGTGATCTCTTAGAACACCTTCCAATAATTTACCTACTACTGACATCAGGCTCAGTGGCCTCTAATTTTGATTCTGATTCTGAAGTGGAAAACCAAGACAAGTCCATTATGTGAGGTGCTGTCTCAAGAAGGCAGCCAACACCTGCAGGGAAGGTGACCATGGCAGCAGTCCAGCGAGGGGCTCAGTGGCTGAAGGATCCCTACAGACTGCGATCTGCTGGAGTCCACGGGAAGCAGGTATTGGAACCGGGATTCCAGCAGGTGCTGAGGGTGAGTGGGGCTTCCAAAGGGCCTCGGGCCCTGAAGGTTTCCTGATCGTATGGGAGGTTTGGATCTGGAGCTGGGGTTGCCAATGGATTGCACAGCGGTCTGTGCGGCTGCAGAGGTGGCGGGAGCTCTCGAGGCGAATCCATAGACACTCTCTGAATGGACTCCCTTTTTCCTATTCTTAGGGGCCTTAAGGCAGGCAGAAGCTGAAGTACATCACATAGATTATCTGGAGATTATAAAGGACCCCCATCGGCCTGGTCACTACCTCTTCTCACTGCTCCCTTCAGGCAAAAGGTACCGAAACCTGAAGCCCATCAGCTCCAGGTTGAATAACAGTTTTTATCCAACAGCAAAATCAGGCTCCTGAACCTCCCTATACGACCCAAACAACCAACTAGCTCGGGATCACTAAAAGATTTCTCGGCTCGACTAAAACATCACTTTTTTTCTTGTACAAACAGCAACTATATACTTATCCTTTCATATTTATTGTTACTTTTTCTGTCTTGGCATTGGAGTTCATGAATATGTTTGGAATTGCCGGATTTTACATACCAGAGTAAATAGGGATTTTAATTCATCTGTACATTGTACTTATGTATATGACAATAAATTCTCATTTATTACTCATATGTTCTATTAAAATCACAGTCGTGCTATGTTTTTATCATTTATGTCTCCAATTTATCTTTTAGAAAATGTCATAGCACCATTAATCATCTACAGGAGTAAGGCCAAAGAAATCATATTTAAACCATATAAGAAAGAGTGAAGGCTGTATTATGCAACATGTGAAAATGACAAATTTCCAGGTAACGTCAGGATACGCCATTGTCCACGCTGCATTTGGGGGCAGGGGCAGAAGTGAGCAAGAGAGTCAGGGGAGAGTGAACGTGGGGAGAAAGGGGCGGAGCTAGTGCGGGGAAAAGAGAACTCTAAGGAAGGAGGGAAGGGGTGAAGAGGAGCCTTAAACTGAGAGTAAAAGAGAGGGAAAAATAAAGGCAAGAGGGAGAGAAACGGCTCTCAGATTCAGGTTAAGGAAAGGTCATCTTGTGTGCTCCACTACATCTGAGCCCCTTTGATTCATTCTCTGCTCTTGTAAGTGCTGGCTGCCCGTTCTTTATTAGTACCTGGCACCAAGAAGAGAGTTTGAACGAACAGGCTTTGAAAACCCGTGATACGATTAAGAGTTAAATAACATTAGTCATGGATCATCACTGTGTATTGGCTCATGGTTCAGTGCCATTTTGTCTGGGGAAATTGATAATAATTTCAAAGCTGATTTTTTGCCCACCCCCCCCCCCAACTTTTACAAAGGTGGTCTATACGGTGATTACAAGAAATCACATCAATACAGTATTACAGTACTTTAGTGGCACACTATTTACACTTTCAAATTAGTACAAGATCATCACCATCCAGACCCCTGTGGCGCCCATCGGTCCTGGAATTCCCCCATTCTACCCATTAATACCATGTACTCCTTCTCCAGCGACACTTGGGCACAGATGTAACCCCTGGAACATTGGCAGGGCAGTCAGCCCGAGCCTAAGCCTCGACCCATGAGTGGCCAAATTGGCAAACCCACCAGAAAAAACCTCTAAGCAACCTGCACCCCCCCACCCCCACCCCCACCCCCACCCCACCGAGATCAGGAACTCCAGCCAGAATCTGATCTTGAGCACAAACGAGTTAGCAACCATTTCACTAAAAGGACAGGAAATGTTTGAATTATATATCTTATGAAGCAAGGCTAACAGAACTGGAACTTTTCTATTTGGAGAAACAAAAGATAAGAAGTGACAATAGATTACAAGAATAATGAGGAGCTTAGGGTGGACAGCCAGCACCTTTTATCCCAGGGCGACAATAGCAAATACTAGAGGCCGTCTGTTTAGGTGAGTGGAGGAGAGTTTAGGGGAGATGTCAGAGGTACATTTATTTTACAGAGTGGGTGGGTGCCTGGAATGCATTGCTGGGGATAGTGGTGGAGGCCGGTACTCTTAAGGTGCTTTTATAGGGGGGGGGGCCTCCACTTCGAGACTGGCTCCATCCGTGGAGAAAATTTTTAATTTACCCTTTTACAGCCCTAAAAGGCTGCTCCAGCGTCACTTTTATGCAGAGCAGCACCTCGGTGCGTCCTCCAGAGCCACTGTAGGCAGGGCTGCTGTTGCCGTGGCGCCACCCGTCATAAATACGCATTGAGCAATGGCCGACTTTTTTACCCATAATCCTCCACTGCTCTGGGAAATGAAGAGCGGTTCCAGCTGCATGTGGGATTATGGGTCAGGAAGTCGGCCACCGATCATTTTCACAGTGTTTATATTTCACTCTCACTCACCTGTAAGTTCTTGGTTCTGGATATTGCAAATCATCATCGGGATGGCCACTGCCCCTTTGAGGCCCCGGCTTTTCATGATCCTGACGCACCGTGACCAGGAGCTTGAGAAGGACGGGGGAGCGGAGCGGCAAGTCCGGGGCCTGGAGGTGCACCGGAGGGTAGTGGCTGCAGCCACACGGAAGATGACTATTCCGTGATACTCTGGCATAATACGTTCACGAAACAGTTCTGGGTCAGAGGCTGATGGCATCATCTGCCTGCCCCTAGCTACCCACTTGCAGTGGCTGGACATTTATGGAGCGAGGCAGAGTGCTCCGCTTCACCTCTGACACAAGCCTACAGAAGGATTGGAGTCGGCGCCTTGGACCCGCTCACAAACCATTTATGAAGGTAAGGTTTGCGATTTAGGGGCGGAGAATCTCCACCTTTACTTTCACAATTTTTGCTTTATAGAAGGGCCTTTAGATGGGCGCATGGATGAAAAATACAGGGTAACGGGTGTGGGGAAGGGAGTAAGGTTGGCACAACATTGTGGCCACTGTACTGTAATGTCCTATATTTTTATGCTCCGCAGCCACTCCGAATGAAATTTACACCAATTAAGTGCTCTTGAAGATTAGTTCCTGTTGTTGAACAGAAAATGCAGTTGCCAGTTTGTAAACTCCTGTCAACATGCCATCCGATGTAATAAAGTTGTTTCCAGAGGTAAGTCTGAGCCTTGGGAGCGCCATGCAATCTTTTACAGAGATGGAGAATGATGGAAGGAACCAGGTCCAAAATGTTTCTGATAAAGGGTCCCAACCCGAAACGCTGACTGACCATTTCTGCCCCTCAGATGCTGTATGACCTGCTGAGCATTTCCAACAGATGCCACCTTTATTATAGCTGCAGTTGTTATGACTTCCCTGCAGTGCTTTCCCATGCTCCAGGAGATGTAGACGCACAGACCCACCCTGCTTCTAATTTATCTCTTCCCTTCATAATTTGATATACAATGGGGACATTCCCAGAACAGTGGGCACCAGAGATCGTGTCATAATTTGATAGACAATGGGGACATTCCCAGAACGGTGGGCACCAGAGATCGTGACATAATTAGTAACAGGACTTTCTGGCCCATGAGCCTGCTGCTCAAATACCCCAATTAACCTCTGAGCCTGGTACCTTTTGAAGGGTGGGAGGAAACTGGAGTGTCCGGAGGAAACCCACGTAGACACGAAGAGAAATTACAAACTCCTTACAGACAGCACCAGATTCAAAACGGGTCGCTGGCGCAGTAATAGCGTTGCGCTAATCACTATGGTAACCCTACTGTCCCAATGTAATTTCTTGTAATCACTGAAATAACCACTTTTGCAACAAAAAAAATCAGCCTTGAAATGATTAACGCCATTTCCCACAGACCGCACCTTCTAAACTCCAGTCAGTATAGTTCCTGGCTACTTAATCTCTCCTCATAAGCTAACCCCTTCATTTCCAAAATCAATCTGGTGAGTTTCCTCTGCACAACCGCCAAAAGCCAGTATGTCCGGCCTCAACTAAGGAGACCAGAACTGAACACAGTTCTCCAGGTGAAGCTTCACTAGCACCCTGTATGATCTAATGACGGAAATGTTCTGGAACGCTTGATAGGGTAGAGCTAATGAAAGTGTTTCCAATTCTGCTTCTGCTCTGAGAGAGGAGCCATCTCATCTGCAAAGACCATGCAAGACTTAAGCCATCAGTGCAACACAATCGCTGGTAGACCCGTTAGAGCAGCCATTCTCAACAGGGGCCTACAGCACCCCTCCACCATCATGAGAGCCACAGCACATTCAAGTAAAAGCCTTGTTTTCTTTTCACCCCATGGGACATAAATATTTTTTAATGTTTCCTATGTAGTCAGTAGGAGAGAAGAACCCATTGAAACTTGACTGCTTCACAGGAATGGGGGACCATAAACTTTGTGAGCCAGGGCCAAAAGGAAAGGCTGAGAATGGATACATCAGAGAATTCAAAATCAACCCTTTACTCGTGGAGTGGATGGAGCATGGGGTTCACCACCAAGCAGAGAGCTTCAGGCCATGAACAGTTGTGGATTGATGAAAAATCTAAAAGAAAACATGATTTAGATTTGGATGAGGGATAAAGAAAATGAAGAGGAGGAATGGGCAGAGAGTAGATTGCAGCGGAGGGACTAAATCAGGCAGGAGATACAGAAGCCAGCGCCTCCAGGTTCAAGAACAGTGTCTTTCCAACAGCCATCAGGCTCTTTAACCTCCCCTTGTTACACGGATCAGGGACTGCGTCAACACCATAAAGAGGATTGTCTGCACTATTGCAATGTCAGAATTGTAACTGTGAATATTTATCATCAATCTTCTGAATTTATTAACTCTTGTTAATTTAATTTAATGTACATTATTGTAATTCTTTTCCCTTTTAGTTATCAGCTGCAGCAAGTAAGAATTTCAGTGCATCTGTTCGTTGTACAATGTGTACAACAATAAACTCTACTGTCGTAGTTAAATGGCCTGTATATTCTATGGAGTAATTACTCCTAAAACCCTCAGAAATGGAGGAGGCTACTCCAGGCCACCATCACATCCACCTTCTACAGAAGCTCTATCGGGAGCGTCCTGGCCGGCTGCATCACAGTGTGGATACGGTTGCTGCAGGTAAATGGATCAGAGGACAATCCACAGGACCATAAGAGTGGCAGAGAGGATCATTGGGGGGGGGTCTCTCCTTCCCCCCCCACCCCCCCATCGGTTATCTACTGGGATCATTGTCTGAAAAGGGCGTGCAAAATCACTGAGGATCTTTCAGCTGCTCCTGTTGGGAAAGAGATCCAGGAAGATCAGAGCCAGCACCACCAGGCTGAGGAACAGCTTCTTCCCGCAGGCAGTGAGAATGCTGAACGACCAAAGAAACTGCTCACACAGACTCTCCGAGATGCTACTATTTATTGAACAATATTGATTTTGTTGTATATGTATTGTTTGCCTGAGTCATGTCTTGATGTGAGTTCACAGGTTTTGCTGGGTTGTACTTGTACAATTAGATGATAAATAAACGAACTTGAAGTGAATGAAGAAGGAATCAAGCAGCAAAAGTTTAACTGTCTTCTTCAGAAACCTACAGAACACAACTGGTTCTTTGCATGGAGAAACCAGACCTCTATAGACCTATTGGCAGAAGTGAGCAATGCACAGTCATGCTAACATGACCAGGTTCCAAGTACGCAAGGCACACAACCTCAACAAACACTGTGGGCTGCATCAGGAACCTGTTGGTTTGTGTGGTTCACACGTACACCATATGTTCACCCCACAAGGAAGGGCTTCCTCCGGTTTGAAAGCCTGAATCTGCTCCTGGCTGTGAGGGTCCCTTTGGACACACGCAGAACAAGCTTCCCTTGGCTGGCATGAAGCGGGAAGGGGGGGGGGCGGGGATGTGCAAGCGCTCCTGCTTCCATTTCCCTTTCATTCGAAGACGTGCAGAAACCACACTGTGCATAGCCAAAACACAAACAACTGCATCGACCTGAAATAAAAACCAAAAGTGCTGGGAATGCTCAGCTAATCAGGAAGTATCCACAGAGGTCATCGGAATGCAAGATCCTGCATTTTCATAGCGCCATTCACACAAAGCATTTACAGCTTTGAAATGAAGACTTTGTTGTACAGTTGGAGACACCAGTAGTTGCATTTAAGCAAGCAAGGTCCCATTCAACAAATATTCAATCTATTTCTAGGCATGAAGGAATCAACGCATGAGGAAGTGGGTTTTGGAAAATGACACAGAGATGGAAAATTAGCCCATGACCATATTGAATGTATTGTAAAATCCCTGCGATTTGGAACTCAAGCAACCGGCACCCTCAACCAAGCCAGCAAAAAAAATCACAGAAAATAAATTGGTAAAAAATACAAAAGTTTGAAATTGGCACCCCCTAGCAGTTAGTTTGCCAATCCACGCCACACATAGTCTCAAGCAACCGGCAAATTCACTTATCTGGCATCTACCAATCACTATATGTGCCAGATGCTGTTCTACTGTATATTTTTATGAGGGTTAAACATTTGCCAAGGCATTGCAAGGAAATAAACATTCTTTTCTTCTTCTGTCAGTGGGTAAATGGGACATATACATTGCTTAGTATGGATGTAGTGGGTTGGCTTCCAGACTGAATGACTTGATGACTTCTTCAGAGTACTCCCATGAAGGAGTGGACCAGGCCTCTGTTCAACACCTCAGTCCCTCCACCACTGAGACTCTCGTTCAGTGTGGCATCAAGCCACATCTTCAAGCTTTGGTTTCAGTAGCATAGATGGGAGCATAGATGGGAGCCTGTTGGACTCAGTTCAACCCATGGACACACAGCCAACCACTTAGGTCCCCATTCATTCTTATCCCCCCCACCCCCACCTCGGTTCTACCACCCACCCCCAACTCTCATCTCTTCAATGGATTCTTCTGCTCTTTCTTCTTCTCACTCTCCCCCTCCCTTTGATTTCATCTGGTCTCTCTTTATGCCACCACTTTCACCTTCTCTACTGTTGTGTTGGGGACAGTACTCAATTGCAATTTCACTTAAGCAACGATATAGACATTCACCTTGGACTAGGTTGGACTCTGACAATAGTGAACCTATACTCGACACGGTCACTCATTTGAGTACACGCACTACAAACAGGGACTTTTACACACACCCGGTTCCCTGTACCAATGGGGTTCTGGCTCCCTGCAAGTACTGATCTATTGCAATACTACAGCTCAGCTTCAGTGTAATACACACCTTAACTGCAACACTTCCAACAATGCCCAGAGTAGCGGCCTGGTATGGAGCGATGTCCGGGGCTTGTACCACAAGGCAGAGCGAAAGAATGTACTGTCCGTCAGTGTTTTATACAATGCTAATCTGTGCACCCAGCCAATTATGACCCCAGGTGATTTAAATTAGCCAATGGCAAGGTGTGCATTAATGTATGGCCGGAGTCCAAACTTGATTGACAGGTGATGTGGCTTCCAAATAAGTTTCAGATGGGAAGTACAGGTGACCACCCACAACACCCACATTCCAGACTGGCAGGGAGGCCACAATTCCTCCACATACTACATGTACTTATCTGATTCTAGCACTGGTACCATTTGCCTTCATTACCCACCAACCATGACTTATCTCCCACCACCTGACCCCTTTTGTTTTATTTGCCTCTCTCTCTCTCTCTGCTGAGCATGTTACTCCTCTTTCTCTGTCAGTCATGTTTCAATGTACAAAGTTCCTTTTATTGTCACATAATAAATATATAAAAATATAATATACATGATGTACTTCAATTTTTGTCTTGGTAGTGGTTCTCAACCTTTTTCTTTCCACTCACATCCACTTTAAGTAATCCCTCTGCCATCGGTGCTCTGTGATTAGTAAGGGATTGCTTAAGGTGGGATGTGAGTGTGAAGGGAAGGTTGAGAATCACTGCTCCAGACCCAATTGTTACTGAAATATTTGGCTTGAGAAAAATTGTCATTTGGAGTCCTGAAACAGTGCAGATAACAAGTCAATGAGATACGATTAAAACAATGGTTTTCAAACTTTTTCTTCCCACCCACATCCCACCTTAAGCCATCCCTTACTAATCACAGAGCACCGATGGCAGAGGGATTACTTAAAGTGGGATGTGAGTGGAAAGAAAAAGGTTGAGAACCACTGATTGTAAGGCAAGCCATGAGCATTGCACTTGCTCATATGGCCTGTACAGTGTAAGAATAATTATTTAAAAAAACCCAGAAACAGAGCAAGCTATTCCAGGCCTCCATTATGTCAGCCTTCTACAGGAGCTCTATCAAGGTTGTCCTGGCCGGCTGCATCAATAGGAGAAAGAGAGCCCCTTCGGAGACACTGAATGTCCGTGGATTTGCCTCCATCAATCCCCCAGCCTCTGCAGCCTCGCAGATTCCTGTTCGATCCATTGGCAACCTGGTCTCCAGATCCAAATCTCTTCAGCGCCCAAAGCCCTTCTTGCCTCTCGAATCTCAGTTTTGATACCTTGCTCCCACGGGCCAGACTTCAGCCTTTCTGCGACTTGACCTTCGAGTTTCACTCTGGCAGCCTGCAGCTGGTGTGAGTCCATCGTCTTTGGCTGCTTCACCTCTGCTAGTGGTTCTCAACCTTTTTATTTTCTACTCATATATCACCTTAAGTAATCCCTGACTAACCACAGAAGCACCTATGGCATAGGATGCCGTGGGTGCTCTGTAGTTAGAAAAGGATCACTTAAGATGGTAAATGAGTAGAAAATAAAAAGGGTGAGTGAAAAGGAAGAGGTGGAGAAACCATTGGACTTTCTAGCATGTGGGGGCCCTGCCTCACCCCTCCCACCTGGACCTCTTTACACTGCTCCTGCAAAATAAAGGGGGATAGTAATCGTGTAGCCCACGGCTTTGTGGATTCAGTGTAACAAGGGGAGCCCCAAGAGCCTGATGGCTGTTGGAAAGAAGCAGTTCTTGAATCTAGAAGTGCTGGTTTTCAGGATTCTGTACTTTCTCCCCCAAGGTTGTGACCAGGGTGGTGGTGGTCCTTTCTGATACTTCTCTTCCCCCAGTTTCAATGAAGGATCCCACCCCGTAACGGTGACGATTCCCTTTCTCCCGCTGAGTTCCTACAGCAGATTGCGTTCAGCTTGTGGCCGAAATGACTGCACATGCAATCCGGTCTCTGCCTTGAACACCTTTTCTAAATAAAACAATTGCGCTGTTCAGATTTTCAGTGCTCGAGGTGGGAGGGTCTTTGCCTTGTGTTTCACTGGAATGGAGCCATCCCTCTCCTGTTGACTGTGAATACCTTCTTTCAGGATATGTTGGCGGGACCGCCGCCAGATCTGAAAACGTTTGCACAGTTCAAGCCTGCTTTTTTTTCTGGCATTTTATTTATAGTTGAGGATTCAGGGTTGTTCTTGTATGAAACCCTGAGAGGATGTGGCACTGTGGCAAAGTCAGACATGACCAAAGGATCCGTCCCTCTTTGCTTTTCAAACAAGCGATCCGAGCTGGAACAAGGCAAGTATTCTTCCAACAAAGGGATGCTTTGCACCCACTCTAACCACAGGGCCTTTGACTGAGGCCACATGTGTAGTGACTGCAGCATTTCCCGATGTGAACTGACTGCGTGCCAAGGATTCCCATTCCTCAGCCTCCCAATGTCAGATTTCACCATCAAACATATTGGAGCACATCACAAATTGTGCCAATTTTTATCTGCAAACTCTTGGAGCAACTGGAAAAAGTAAAACAAAACTTATTTCCAGTTAACACTCCTGCTGACAGAAGCCGACTTTCCTGTCCCATCTCATCATTGTTGCTCTGCCTTCCACAACCTCTCTGATATTATTTTGGTCTCCCTTTTTCCCAACACTAAATTCATCCACCCCATCATTGCCATCTCTGATAAACATAGCATTTCCGTCCTTAATATTTTCCTCCTCTTCCAAGTTACTTTGTTGTGGCAGCGTGTGCGTGCATGTGTTTGTAAAGAAAGCCTAATGCGATTCAAGGGTTGCCAATGGAAACATTGGTGGGACGGATTGCCAACTCCACTGAATCTCCTTGTGGGGTTGTTGCTAGGGGCCTGGCCAAGGGTCAAGGAGGCAGGCAGTTCAGGGCGATCTGACTGCCCGCCCCCCTTTCTGGGGGGTTACATCCAAGCCCGTGTGCCATTAGAGTGAAAGCGCGCGGTGTCTGGGGGAATGGTGGCTGAGTTCCGGGAACAGTAGGCCCCGAGGGGATTGCATGCATCGTCGAGAGTAATAAGAGGATTTTACTAAGTGGATTTTAATTGTATGTAACA